>NC_142116.1:3135000-3342500 GCF_056152115.1 Neolamprologus brichardi | reverse complement strand
ACCCACACTCTGTTGCGAAGCTCTCACACGGTTAACTTTCCACTCACACACTCTTTTGTGCTAGTTAACCTCAGAGAAACTGGCTGAGTCTCTCACTTTGGTTCAGCTAACCTCGTGCATCTCTCCATACCGTTCTCTTCTCCTCCTCCATTGTAACAGAAAAACAGGTCCCGTCCCATGCTACCTTCTCGGGCCTCCAGAAAATTAGAACTCTGAACAATATTTTAACTCCCTTCAGAGTTACATACCATAAAATAATACTTTATGATTAACATACTCACTGTGTTACTGTGGCGTTTAAGTCCATGGGAATTATGAGTATCTACTCCCAAATTCACATCCGGGCTACATAAAGTTCTCTCTTGTGTGGATATGCAATCCAAAAAGCTTTTGATAAGTGATGAGTTTATCTTGAGACTGAAAAAAAAGGCTTCACTCACTATTTCACCAGAAAGACAGCAGCAACAGTCTATTTGATCATATGCCAAAAAGAACCTCCAACGGTTTCCTGACAATGCTGTGACAATACTCTAGGAGGGGCAGAGGTTCTGTCATACTGCCAAAAAACCCTCAGAGCTCCTGCAAAAAAAGTGTTTTGACATCTACTTAACCTTCAAAGTTATGGCATGCTGAGATACCACTTTCAATTCCATCAATCTGAAAGTCACACAACATTTTTTTCCTCTTTTTTTCTAGAGTCAGTTTTGTATTTTAGTTTCAGTATATTCTATGCGGGGATCATGAAGTCTGCATATTATTTGCATGTACCTGTGCTTAACTGAGGAGGTGAAATGACCCCCTGCATAATCAAGATCAATCAATTACCCAAATTTTCTCATTTCAAGTTGGCAGATTTAATAAAAATTAAACAGATGATACATTTTGTCAGATAAGTACAAAGAAACAAGCAGACAAAACTCTTGTTACATCCCATGGCACAGTATTTTGCGTGGTAGTCTTAATTTCACAGCCAATTGTCTAGAGTCTAGAGGTGCAAAGCCTTTGGAAATAGGATTCAAATCTGGCCTTTTATTTGACCATTCCTGACTTTACACCGCCCACTCGCTTCCCACTCACTTTAAAAACAATGTATTTATCTTTATTCATATATTGCTTGGGTTCTGATGATCATTATCCTTTTGACATGTCCTCTTATAGTCCAATATTAACTGTCACAGAACTGATACTGCCATACAGGACAACTGATATAAGAGTTTTTTAAGCTGCCTTTATCCTTTATCTGTCAAGGGTACATCATTCAGTTAGTTCATTTTATTTCAGCAAGTTATATTTTATTGATATAAAGTCAAATCACAACAACAGGTACTTTATATAAGGTAAAGATATCATACAGTTAAAGAGGAACCCCCAAAATCAGATGATCCACTATGAGCATGCACTCAGTGACAGTGGGAAGGGAAACTCTCTCTAAACAGGAAGAAACCTCTGGTAGAACCAGGCACAAGGAGGGGCAGCCATCTGCCACGACTGGTTGGAGCTGAGGGGAAGGAGACGGTACAAAAGCCACATTGTGGAAGAGAGACAGAGATTAATTATTACTAATGATTAAATGCAATGTAGTGTAAGAACAGACAGAGAAAAGAAAAAGAAGAAGAACCACTCAGTGCATCATGAGAACCATCCAGCAGCCTAGGCCTATTGCATCATAATCAAAGGAGGGTTCAGAGTCAACTGTTTCAGCACTAACTATAACCTTAATCAAAAAGGGAAGTTTTGAGTATCTGAACAGAAGTAACAGAAAGTATCCCACATCCAAACTACAATCTGATTTGTCCAGAAGAGGGGCCTGAGGTCTAGCATCACAAGCACAGAAATGAGTCTTGAGTTTTCACTCCTGAGTGAAATTCTTCAAATAAACCATTCCTCTACAGATCAATTAAGTGTTTTATGACTACTCTTTCAAGACTTTTTGAAATCAGAGGAAGGCTGGAGATTGGTCTACAAATAGCTAGGTCAAGTGATGGCTTTTTAAATAATGGTTTATTTATCGCCACTTGACAAGGCCTCTTCTTGGGTTTTGGTCTAGACCCAGGTGTCATCCACATATCTGTACCAAAGGCTAGGTGATATCCCTTTGAAAGAGCCAAGAGCTTTACTTTCCACTTCCTCCATAAAAAGGTTGGCTACAATGGGTGACACTGTGCACAAATCAGATGAGGGTAAAGTTGGTTCATGTATAAAAATGAAAAGTGAGACCACATAGAAGAACACTATGGTTTCTGGATCCAGTAAAAGTTTACAGATCTTGTTTGTGGTCAGTAGAGTTCATTAAGGTGATGGGGCATTCTCGAAAGGGGATCTGGGATGGTGGCGAGGCTCTTATAGGGTATAGCATGCCCTGGGCAATGGCAGTTGTATGTAGACTTTTTCCCTTTCAGATTGTTGTAGGCAACTGACGACTTTCTTTTTTTAGTTGCTTGTGGGGTCTCGCCTTAAGGCTTCATAGGTGATTTTGGTGATAATCAGTTGAGTTTAGAACAACGGTGCACTTCTTCTTGTCAGCTGGTCAGCTCTTTCCTCAGGGATGTGATGGCCTTCTTTTCTTGAGACTGGACGGAGGAAATCTTGCAGTGAAGATGGTACCTGAAACCTTCTTCCTGATTTGCTCTGCTCAAGGTTGTGTTAGTTTAGTAATTCTTACGGCTGTTTCCATGGCTGTGATGAGATCCATTATGAGATGCAGACAATCCATAGGGAATTGTTAGGGAGCATAGAACTCAGTATATCTTTCAGTTTCTTCTTCAGTCAGCTTTTTTCACTCACTATGTGTTTATATACCTCTGTTCATTTAATTATTAGTTACTATTAACCCTTTAAAACCGGTCAGAGCGGGCACGCTCTGTTTTGCGTAACTATTTTTAAATCCCGGTAGCTCTGCAGCCACGTGAGCTAGCGCAATAATTTTTTTTGCATATGAAACCTGAGGAGTTGTACTTACATCTTATGCCATCAGCTTGTGCTCGGTCACAGTTTCCTTCCACATATAGCTTTGCAAAAACTGCATAAAAAGCGCCTGCAGCAACAAAAACATAATATTCCAGTAACACACGCTTTGCCGATCCGATCAGCTGTTCATAACACTTCCTACGTTGGATTAGACGTCAGCGCGAACTATCGCATGTCCGCCATGACCTGCCCAAAACCGGAAGTGACGTCATTTTCGCGGAAATGTACTTTTTTACCATCCGGGCCTCAATGAGCCTATACTGGTGTTTTTAAAAGTTATCTTTGACTTTATGACTTTCTGTGTCGTTTCTGGGATGCTTAGGACTCATATTGCACTGCTGGAAATAGTTTATTTTGATGCATATGCTGCTTTTTTTGCAAATTTGCATTATAATATTTATTTTCGTTTTTCCTGCAGTATATAAAAATTGGTGTATTTCAAAAATAAAACTATGAAGACACTCAAAATAAATTTCCTGTGGTGGGAAACTATTTTGTGCAACTTTTTTGTATTTACAGTTTTGAGGGATAAGCCTCTTAAATTTCTCTAACTAGAAATATATGTTAAAAAAACAAAAACAATTTTCAATTTTTTTGTAGTTTATTGCACTTTTTTGCAATTTATGTAATCACTATGCACTTAATGCAGACATATTATTAAAATCTAGGCTGCAATGGTTGTATAGATGTATAGCAACTTGAAATGCTCCCAAAAATGGCTCCACAGCATGTAAAAATATAATATAAGCTCTGGCGGACTTGGTTCTATGGTAGGTCTTAAAGGGTTAATCTCTGTCTCTCTTCTACATTGTCGTTATTCCGTCTTCCTTTCCTCACCCCAACTGGTCATGGCAGATGGCCGACCCTCCCTGATCCTGGTTGTGCTGGAGGCTTTCTGCTGGACATTTTTGTTTTGATTTGGCTCAATATAAATAAAACTGAATTGACCTGAAATAAATTGAAATTAATCACATGGAGAGAATAAAATCAACTTCTGAGTAAAAGGATAAGACAGATGCATTTCACTATAGACGTACTCCAAAATAAGATCAATTATTTTATCAATTATATAAGACCATTTGGACAAGCACAGGAAAACACCACAACCAAAGACAACAGAGAACGTCAGTGAACCTGAAAAAGATGTGCTCGCCAAAGGGCTCAATTTTGCCATTGTTAAACCGTCAGTATAAAGTCCTTAATTTGCTTCAGCTTGTTTTAACATTGTTATTGTAGCAGTAAGGGAAGATGGGACTCATCTGGGAGATTTACACTGAAGGAGAGAGAGGGGCGAGAAAGCAAGCGAGAGCAAGAGAGAGAGAGGGAGGGAGACATTTGCACATTTGACAGGAGCACAATTTACAATGTAACACACACAGATTAAGCACACTTCAGGGCACAGACAATCCCTTAACACCCCTATCTGACCACAGCAGGATTTGTCTGTATTCTGAATAAACACAAAAACTGGGTGGAAGCCAAATAAACTACACAGACCTCACAATAAAACCAAAACAGGCAGTTGGGGATAATGAGAAATGGGCTTATGTAAAACGTGATCAATGAAGAAATTCCTTCAAAGTTGCAGTAAACTATACATATAGTCTGAATCTAGCTCATTAAAATCACTTTAGAATGCTAAGTGTAAAGAAGCGTGCACAGAAGTTTCTATTTAGTCCGGCCGCGTTAGAGGTTTTGTATGGTCACCCTGTAATGTTAATGGCGTATAAGACAAGGTATCATATATTTTTAATCGTACACTGTCATCCTATGACAGTTGTGATGGGCAGTAACTGTAATCTGATTACTTTTTTCAAGTAACGAGTAAAGTAAGGGATTACTATTGCAAAAACGGTAATTAGATTACCGTTACTTTCCCGTAGGAACGCTGCGTTACTGCGTTACTAAAACCGTGATTTTTTTTTTGCGAGAATGTCTCATGACAGTGACGTAAGCGAGTGCGACGTTGGTGACAACAGCTGTGTGCAGATCAACAATGGATCATATATGGAGTGCAGAGAGAGTATGAGCGTGCAGCGTTTAAAGCGTGGAAGTACTGACCTTACTTTGAGTTTGATTCCATAAAAAGTGATTTTTCTTCAACTGACTGCTGCGGCACACCTGCACCAGGGTAAACCTCCGCCTACTCCACTCCTGCTTTACAGGTGAAAATAGAGCAAAAGGACCGCTAGTCTTTGACTTTATTTATTTTTTTGCTGTGTTTTACTTGCATCTATTTGAAAGACTGAGTGTAAACACACACAAAAAAAAATATTTTATGTGCTGGAATGTGCAGAAAATAGGTTTAAATGTTAAACAAATTTCTTCCAGTCAGAGAATGTTGCATATAATTAAATTTTTGCTTGATGCATAAAGTTAAAAGATTAAAACTAATAAAACAAGTTTAAAAAAGAGACTTTTCCATTTGATTACATTTTGTATGATGGATTATGTAGAAAAAGTAGAATTGGGCTGACAGATCTATCACTTTCACCTATTCAGGTTGTAAATCGTGTTTAATTAAGTAATTAATTACTTTTGAAAATAAGTAATCAGTAAAGTAACTGGATTACTTTTTTGGGGAAGTAATCAGTAATTAGTTACTGATTACTTTTTTCAAGTAACTTGACCAACACTGGTTGTGAAAGGGTTCAAACTAATCCCCCCAAAAAGAAGAAGAAGATGAAAACTTACATGGAAGCTAAGAGAAAAAAAAAAGACTTGTGATTACCAAAACAATTAACAAAATTCTCTGGGCATTGTCTTGTAATAGATAACCTAATGAAGATATGATGCCACAGCATCTCTGAGAAAATATGGCCCCCCAAAAGGCTATCAAACACAGTAATAAGCCCTTTTAAAACCAAGATTCCCCCTTTCCTCCACTTGATTCTAAGTCATTATGGGGAGTAATGAGTTTAGGAGTGTGTGTGTATGAAGACACAAATAAAAAAAATGTGTTTGTGTACTCCTGTGTGCATGTTATATGCTGCTTGTAATTGCAGAGATATTTTTAATACCTTCTCTCTCTGGGCCAGCTGGATGTTTCAGAGTCAGCGGGATAGGAGAAGGTGGAAATATGGGAGAAGGGGGAACGTGTGGCAAGAGGACTGAGCAGACCTTTACTGTGTGCTTTCTGTACAATCCTTATCTCCTCAGTGCAGGGTCTGCTTCATGGAACCAAGCCCTTGTAACTATGCTAATGTAAATGTCACTGAGCTGGGTGGGGACACTAATACTCTCATCCCAGACAGGATGTGCTTAATGTATTTTATTACTGCCTGTATGTTCAGGGACGGAGACTCAGTGTAGACTTAATTGGTGATATGGCAGTTTACCTTTTCCCTGAACAAGTTAACTCACGGTAAGCCTCTATGTAAGTGATTGAACGTGGATACGCACATGCACTCTTTATACGTTTTGATCCCTCTATCAAATGCAAAACTACTTCACTGGCATTAATATAATGCATTCATTGAATACATAAATTCTATAAGTACCAGAGGAGAAATTTAAAAATGAAAACATAAAAAATCCGTACATCCTTTTCTATTGTGTCTTTCTAGTTCAGGGAGAGGCGGGGTAAACCCTGCACATGTTGCCAGTCTGTTGCTGGGCTAACACAGGGAGACTGATAACCATTCACACGGATATTCACACCTATGGGCAATTTAAAATCACCAGTTAACTGCATGTGCACATATTGCACACTAGCCTACACTGACATCTTCATAGTCACCTGAACTTTTGCAGGTGTCCACTCGAACTAACCAAATGCCTTCTGGAGAAAGGTTTGATGGTCAGGTGAGACGTTGAGCTATTTGGCCAGACAAAGGGTAAAGGTGAGGCTTTAAGACCTATCACCAATATACCATATGTGAAGTGTGGTGGTCACATGCCTCTCTGTTTTGCTGCCACTGGTACTTTGTATATTGTGCAAAGTGGATGGAGTAAGGAGGGATTCCTCCAAATTCTTCAACTTTACCTAAAGCCAACAGCTAGACAGTTGAAATATAGACACAACTGGGTGTTCCAACAGGACAAGGGTCCTCATTATTAATATGTGCATGAAAGCGTTCTTATCCTGTTCAAAAAACAAGTACATATGCAAAGTTACTACTGGATTTCTTAAATATTTATTTATTTATTTTATTTTTTTGTTTCACACATGGTACAGCCGTAATTCATTTCCCATACGCCACCTTTCTTTCAATTAAAATAAAACTGTTTCCATGCATGAAAAGGAGCAGGAAGAAGAATAAATTCTTATTGACACCTGCCCCCTATCTGTGATAATACAAGTAGGCACTTACAACCAAAATTACACTCTGACAATATTCTGTACATAACAAAACAAAACAAAGCAAACAGAACAATATACTCAACAATGAGCAATACCACTAAATCTCAAACTAAAAGGATCATTTTTCTACAATTAAATTCTATTATTTTCAACTTCTTCATATTGGTTTATCATTTTATTCTTATAGCAGATTTTAAATTGAGAAACATTTGTACAACACTTAAGATGATCACTGAGAAAATTATTATTATTTGTGGAGAAAGTAAGAAAGCAAAACAGGGGAAAACCCAGCTAAAGAAACTGAAACAAATATCCAAACTAGAGGCCAGAAAAACCACAGTTTTCCAAAGTTTTTCCACTGGAGTGAATAGGTTTTTTTTTTTGTTTTTTTTGTTTTTTTTTAAAAACAACTTTAAACATTGTACTTCTAGAAGTAGTATAAAAACAAATTTTCAATAGTCTTTAAATCGAATCACAGATTCAGCTGACCTGAAGAAGGCTGTTCCAAAGTTTGGGTGCTACACCCTGAAGTCGGGAATGAGCATTGAGTGGAGGAGCACCTACTGATGTTGCCACAGCAGGAGACACATAAAGAATCCACAGAAGCCAGTTTGACTTGCATAGTGGCTATAGATGAAAACCCCATGATGAGCTCATCCTTGTCCTTGAGTATGGCAGTTAGCATACAGGCTAAAAACAAAGTTAGCTTGTAGTAGCTGTGGCTAAAAATGACTAAATGACTAAAAAAGAAAATGATGGGTAGCTTTCACCTTTCATCAATCATACACAAGATGAAAGTTAATGTTTTTAGCTAAACAGGTGTAATGGTAAATTCACCAAATTCACCATTAGTGCTCAGATATGCTCCACTGTTAACCCTTAACCGGATAAATGTTCAAGAAAATGGATGAATGCATGGAAGGATGGATGGCATGTCCTCTGAGAGATTGATGCCAGTTATTGAGGAAATAAACATTCGCACCTTCATATCAACCATGTGTCCACTTCAACCATGCAATCATTCATAAACGTGACTCCTACCAGTTATTACACACTGAGTTACGCCAATATTGTATCCATGTCAAGCTCAGAGAGGTGAGGGTACAATGTGTCTGTTACTCGAAGAACATGAGACTTGCGAAGCCAAATGAAGGCACAGAATCAAAATACCCACTGATCAAGAGGCAATTAGTAATTTCCAAGCTGTTTGCCTGATTTGCCGTGAAGTATTTTGCTGCGGGAGAGCCGAGCTCACAGAAAGCTTTGTGCGGCTGCCACGTTTCAACAAACCAAATCACTCACTAGATACTTCTGTGACTGCAGCTGGCTGCTTTTGGCTTTCAGATGAATGTTGTCGAGAGTGAGTTGTAAACCTTAATGCGATGCTGCTTTTATCAGTGTTCCTGAATTCATGCTTGACTTGTGTCGTCCACTAGGAAGCTTTCTGCCTAAAAACAATGTTCAACTTCCAATCAGCGCTCAGTATGCATCCATAGAGTCACAGTATGTCATTGTCAAGTGAATTAACTTAGTTCTTCATGGTGAAGCATGTAGCTTAACCGGGGTGCATGCTTAAAGAAGTAAAGATCAAGAGATCTTAAGCTTTTAACCATTAAAACCTCAAACATTCATTTCAAAACATTTAGCTCATTCTTTAAGTAAACTCTGCCATATCTATTGCACATAACAAGTTGACATTTTAATAAAGCTATTAAATCTGGAACTAACACAAGGATATTAAGAGAAAGGTATGTCAAAAGAATCATGTGTCTTTTTTTAAACCTCAGTTTTAAATCCAGTATGTGATCCTTTTAACCCTTTAAAGCCGGTCGAGCGAGCACGCTCCGTTTTGCGCAACTACTTTTAAATCCTTGTAGAGCTGCAACCACGTAAGCTAGCGCAATAATTTTTTTTGCATATGAAACCGGAGGAGTTGTACTTACATCTTATGCCATCAGCTTGTCCTCGGTCACAGTTTTCTTCCACATAAAGCTTTGCAAAAACTGCATAAAAAGCGCTTGCAGCAACAAAAACATAATATTCCAGAAACACGCTTTGCTGATCCGATCAGCTGTTCATAACACTTCCTACGTTAGAGTAGACATCAGCGTGGCCTTTGGCATGTCCGCCATGACCTGCCCGAAACCGGAAGTGACGTCATTTTCGCGGAAATGTAGTTTTTTTACCATCAGGGCCTCATGAGCCTATACTGGTGTTTTTAAAAGTTATGTTTGACTTTATGACTTTCTGTGTCGTTTCTGGGATGCTTAGGACTCATATTGCACTGCTGGAAATATTATAATGCAAATTTGCAAAAAAGTAGCATATGCATCAAAATAAACTATTTATTTTCGTTTTTCCTGCAGTGTATAAAAATTGGTGTATTTCAAAAATAAATCCATAAAGACACTCAAAATAAATTTCCTGTGGTGGGAAACTATTTTGTGCAACTTTTTTGTATTTACAGTTTTGAGGGATAAGCCTCTTAAATGTCTCTAACTAGAAATATATGTTAAAAAACAAAAACAATTTTAAATTTTTTTGTAGTTTATTGCACTTTCTTGCAATTTATGTAATTTCTATGTACTTAATGCATACATATTATTAAAATCTGGGCTATAATGGTTGTATTGATGTATATCAACTTGAAATGCTCCCAAAAATGGCTCAACAGCATGTAAAAATATAATACAAGCTCTGGCGGACTTGGTTCTATGGTAGGTCTTAAAGGGTTAACTCTTCCAGTGGGACACTGGGCATTGAAGCAATGCTGGACACTGTGAGAAAGACGAAGATGTGTGAAGGGATTTCGGAAGCAGTGACAGCAGGTGAGAGGAGAAGAACACAAAGAATGCACTTCCTTGCCTCTTCAGCCTGCATGACAGAAGCTTTCATACTGTTTGTTTTTGGCTAATGGAAACAGTGTAGGTGAGATACAAGTGGAGCTCTGCTGTTTAGTGGCTATGCAGACACTGCAGGTGCACAGCAGCAATTCAGAACATTAGAAAAAGCAATTTTATATCAATAGAAGCCGCCAAGTGTTGTATTTCTATCACTTTGGTTTAGACATTTGTTGTTTTATGTCAAATTGATCTGTCTTTCACCCAGCACAGTTTGGTTTCAAATGTCAGGACAAGTTAAATCAGCGTCAGAGTGTGATGTTGCACTAAAAAAGAGCAATTCTCCACCAGGCCAATTATGTAAACTGCTGTAATATTGTAGATTTGCCAGTAGCCATGAGCCTTTTTATTGTTCAGACTTAAACATACTATATTGTACTTTAGAGAGTAATGAATTAAAAGAGAGAAAGAACTGCAAAGATCCTGCCAGAGAAGTTTAAGTTTTGAGGTGAAACATTTCACACAGTGAGGATTAAATACCTAATGTCACAGGCTGTGGAAATAGTAAATAGCATTGCACAGGGTGGGGTAAATCTAACATTACTGTCTAAGACCAATTTCCAAGTTCTTTGAGAATCTGTTTCCACTGTGTGCTGGTTTCCAGTTAATCTGCACTGGCTTCGGAAGGCAGTATGCTTTTACTTACCAGATTTTAAAAAATTGCACACACACACAAACAGAAATAGAGAGAGCAAGAGAGAGAGTTGTTATTTCATCTTTAGCTGTCTATAGGGAGGAATTAGCAATTTCTAAATCCAAAATAAATGCTCTTATCTGTTAGCATCTTAATAATAAAACTGGGGAGCTGTAGCGCACAGAAGGAACCAAACAATCATAGGGAGAAAACCACATTACTCTTTAGTTTGCCCAAACAAAACTGACTTGAAGGAAATTAACAAGATTTCAGGTTTCTGCACAGCACTATGTCTTGAAATCTGAAACCGGACATGCTTTAGTGCCCTCGACAAGTGAGAGCAATACTTGTCAATAGGGATGGGTATCGTTTAGGTTTTATCCAATACTGGTGCCAAACCGGTACTTTTGAAACGGTGCCGGTGCTTAAACGGTGCTCAAACCGGTGCTTAAAGAATGGAAAACACAATATTGGTCCAAAAACCTCTCATGTTCAGCTGTTTTTTTGTAAAAAGATAACAATGTTAGCCTTTTCTGCAGCTATGGGGCATATATGGTATCACTCTTGGCTGGAAGCAGCTTAATCAATGGAAAAAACACAAACTTTGTCCAAAAACCTCTCATGTTTAGCTGTTTTCCAATTTTTCTTTGGTCATTTTAGTCTTTTTGGCCAGGGTGAAGGGAGTATCTGCCATCAAACAAGAAGACAGCCGCATGTAGCTATGATGATGTTTGCTAGTTCACCTTACATGCATTAATGTAATACCGTGGTTAGCCTACTCAACGTAAATTACACACGAACAACATTAAGCTACTCACGCAGAGAAGAACGGCTGCTGCTGCATCATCATCCTCATCATTTCTGCTACACTGGCAGGGCTAGGGGCCAGGACTCTCCTCTTCGGGTTTTTGGGGGATGTTGCTACTTCGGATCCGATAACAGGCAACCCACCCGCAGTAGATGTGCTCGGTGTGAGGTCTCGCAGCAAGCTATCAAATACGGCGCATTTCTCAGCTTTAAAAAAAAACGCTATGCGTCGCCAGGTTTTTCATTGGATTTGAGGTGTTACCTCCTTTGACAGTATCACAGTATCAGCTTAAAGCACTTGTTGCAGCTGCTGAGTTTGCACATTTTGCTGTGAAGTACAGTCAGACTTTGACCGCTTCGCCTTGGGCATTTTTAATCTGTAGCTCTGCTCTAAAAGAACGTATGTACCTGGACCCGCCTACTATCCTGGGAAACGTAAAATGATTGGCTAGAATCTAAAGTGTATGACATCTCAGGAAAATAAAGCACCGAAATGTGCGCTGCTTTTCGGTCTGGTTACTACCGCTTATGTCAGAACCGGTACCCATCCCTACTTGTCAATGTTAAAATAAAAACCCTTGACAATAAAATAACATTTTAGTTGGACCACTGAGACAAGAAGACACTAGAATCGATTTAAAAAATGTATATGATGACAAAAGAGCAAAAGAAATCACATTGTTCAACAAAAGTTGCCAGTTAAATTTTAAATATCAAAGCAAGAATGTATAAACGCGGCAGAGATTGGATAACTGCACAGGCATGATAGTCGAGAGAAAAGTAAATAGGCAGAGCAAAAATGGAACATGTTCTATACTTTATAATACACGAAACCAATAGCACGTGTAATCATTTCTGTAAAAAATCAATGATAAATTGTCAGACTAAGAGCAACGGAGACAACTGGAATTTCAAAACAGACTTCAAGAACATCTCACTGCCTAAAGAAAACGTCTCATATCAGCTCGACTGTCCTTATTACATAGGAACGAGGGAATAAAAAAATAGTATTAATATTGATTATTCAATATTAATACAATTCGTTATCAAAGCTTCAGCCATTGAGTAATCCCCCAGCACTTCCCAAACCCATCTGTTCTTTGAAAAAGAGAATATTTACATACTGTATTTCTTCAAATATCCACATATAGAACGAAATCTGTCTGCAGGCAAAATGAAATAGAGAAGGGGTGAGATAAAGAGAGCGTGAAAGTGTCGGACAGAAAAAAAGTGTTAAAAAGAATTTTTCTAAGTATGTTATCGCAGAGTTTCTCCAGCTCTGGAGAGACAGGAAGCGCTGAAACTTGGATTTTACAAAAGCTTTAGCTGTATATTCTGCTATGCATACGTAATCAAATGCATAAGCGACCTGTGTTAGAGTACAGTTAGTATATAAAAGCAGAAGTTAAAAAAAACAAAGAGTCCTGGAAACATAAAAGGGCAACACGCGCCTTTGCAAAATCATGTCCATAAGCATATCACAGTGGAAAGAGGACTATTCAACTACACCTTGTCTAACAACCTACAACCATGAATAAAAATATTACATTTTTCTACATATTGAAGCAGAGAGTCTGTAAATGTATCATCAAAAGTATGAGGAAGGAGAACATTACTGAAAATAAAGAAATAAACAAACAAAACATATTCTTGTGTTGTTGTTAATTGTGCCAACAGTGTGTCGTTCTAATTTTGTCAACCAAATTCCTACATTATAATATTTTGTGTGTCAGCCACGTGTCTATGACGTCTATGACTTTTAGATGGAAAATTGGTCTATTTTTCCCCAGGACTACAAATCTATTTTATCCTTTATCCTTTAAAGTGCACCGCCAAAATTTTTAGTTAGTTTTATAGAATTTAAGATAAATTTAAAAAAAAAAAGAAGAAAATTTGCTTACACATGCAGAGATAAAACATAAAAAACAAATAAATCATCGAAGGTTCTTCTTAGCAACCCACTATTTTTAATTCTCTACTTGAAAGATTGGCTGAGGCCATGTTTGAGTGAAGAACTGATGACAACTGTCAAGAAGCAAGAGTACAGTGTACATTTTAGGACATCGTCAGGTCTCAGGAAAAAAGTTGTCAGGTATTGACATTTTTTCGTGTGAGTCTGAGACCTGACATTTTTTCGTGTGAGTCTGAGACCTAACATTTTTTCGTGTGAGTCTGAGACCTGACATTTTTTCGTGTGAGTCTGAGACCTGACATTTATTCGTGTGAGTCTGAGACCTGACATTTTTTCATGTGAGTCTGAGACCTGACATTTTTTCGTGTGAGACTGAGACCTGACATTTTTTCACGTGAGTCTGAGACCTGACATTTATTCGTGTGAGTCTGAGACCTGACATTTTTTCATGTGAGACTGAGACCTGACATTTATTCGTGTGAGACTGAGACCTGACATTTTTTCGTGTGAGACTGAGACCTGACATTTTTTCGTGTGAGACTGAGACCTGACATTTTTTCGTGAGTCTGAGACCTGACATTTTTTCGTGAGTCTGAGACCTGACATTTTTTCATGTGAGTCTGAGACCTGACATTTTTTCGTGAGTATGAGACCTGACATTTTTTCATGTGAATCTGAGACCTGACATTTTTTCGTGAGTCTGAGACATAACATTTTTTCGTGAGTCTGAGACCTGACATTTTTTCGTGAGTCTGAGACCTGACATTTTTTCATGTGAGACTGAGACCTGACATTTTTTCGTGAGTATGAGACCTGACATTTTTTCATGTGAATCTGAGACCTGACATTTTTTCGTGAGTCTGAGACATAACATTTTTTCGTGAGTCTGAGACCTGACATTTTTTCATGTGAATCTGAGACCTGACATTTTTTCATGTGAGTCTGAGACCTGACATTTTTTCGTGAGTATGAGACCTGACATTTTTTCATGTGAGTCTGAGACCTGACATTTTTTCGTGAGTCTGAGACATAACATTTTTTCGTGAGTCTGAGACCTGACATTTTTTCATGTGAATCTGAGACCTGACATTTTTTCATGTGAGTCTGAGACCTGACATTTTTTCGTGAGTATGAGACCTGACATTTTTTCATGTGAGTCTGAGACCTGACATTTTTTCGTGAGTCTGAGACATAACATTTTTTCGTGAGTCTGAGACCTGACATTTTTTCATGTGAATCTGAGACCTGACATTTTTTCATGTGAGTCTGAGACCTGACATTTTTTCGTGAGTATGAGACCTGACATTTTTTCATGTGAATCTGAGACCTGACATTTTTTCATGTGAATCTGAGACCTGACATTTTTTCGTGAGTATGAGACCTGACATTTTTTCATGTGAGTCTGAGACCTGACATTTTTTCATGTGAATCTGAGACCTGACATTTTTTCGTGAGTCTGAGACATAACATTTTTTCGTGAGTCTGAGACCTAACATTTTTTTCATGAGTCTGAGACCTGACATTTTTTCGTGTGAGTCTGAGACCTGACATTTTTTCATGTGAGTCTGAGACCTGACATTTTTTCGTGAGTCTGAGACCTGACATTTTTTCGTGAGTCTGAGACCTGACATTTTTTCGTGAGTCTGAGACATAACATTTTTTCGTGAGTCTGAGACATAACATTTTTTCATGTGAATCTGAGACATAACATTTTTTCATGTGAATCTGAGACCTGACATTTTTTCATGTGAATCTGAGACCTGACATTTTTTCATGTGAGTCTGAGACCTGACATTTTTTCGTGAGTCTGAGACCTGACATTTTTTCGTGAGTCTGAGACCTAACATTTTTTTCATGAGTCTGAGACCTGACATTTTTTCATGTGAGACTGAGACCTGACAACTTTTTTCCTGAGACCTGACGATGTCCTAAAATGTACACCATACAAGGGATTCTATATATACTCCCTATACTGACTGCTGACGTTAGTGCCAAACTCTGACTGCTATGGCTTAGTTGCATGGCAGACATGTATGGGACAGACCCAGATTTTTTAGGAAGAATCTCCATGCCCTTTTGTGGTTGTCTCCTTTTAATGATAATCACTGTATGCATTGTGTGTGTGTGTAAATGTGTAGCTAAATGTGCTGGCACTCCTGCTGTTGCTGCTGTGTGTGAACGAGTGTGTAGCGCAGTGTGTGCTACCGGTGTGCTTGGTCAGCAGTCCTGCTGCTATCCCATTAACTCTGCTGCTGCAGGGCATGCTGGTGCGACCCAGAGGACCCAGGGTAACAGCAGGCCCTACTGAAGTCATTTCCATTCAACCGGCTCACTCCTACTAGTACACTGCTGCACTGTTTTGTATTTGTGTGTGTGTGTGTGCTTGTGTGTGTGTGTACCAGGCTACTAAGATGGAGAGATTGGGTGGATATTGAACTGAGAGGCACAGAATAAATATTGGAAGATTAAAACAACAAACTGCAGTGTTATGAAATTTAAATGCAGATGTAGAATTAACAATACAAGCTACTGACTGAATGATTAAGGGAAAGAGAAGTAGAAATAGATGCAGGGAACAGTAATGATACCTGTCTCAAGAAAAACATTGTTGAAGCCTGAAGAGTGAGTGTGCAAGCACTGTTTGTTTTGTAACGAGGAGGAGGAGGAGGATGAGGAGGTAAAGCAGAAGGAGGATGAACATTAGCTATTTCTCTGCCAAAAATGTAAACAGATCTCAGAAAGACATTTCTTTCTACTGCAACAGCATATATATAAAACTGTTAACTGTGGGTGGAACTGAAATGCTAATTTGTTACATGGATTTTATTTTGTAGTCTTTTTTCTTTTGCCTATTTCCACTTCAGGTAATGAACACTTTTTCATCAGGTTAACCTGAATTTTTCTAAACACGCAGTGTGTCTACTCGTGCATGTGCGTGCACACATTTTCAAACATTTAGACATGTTTTGCACATGATTTAATCGGACGGTGAAAACGTGCTGTCACCCATGTAGTGGATTGTTTAACAAACATGGCCGAACAGGGTCAAAGTGGATCTAAAGTGTAAAATTCGCTGTGCAGTCCACCTACATATTACACTTGCAAGAACTGCTTGACTATGGAACCCATGTGATTAAGCTCCAGGCTTCTAGTTTTTGTGCTGGTGTTAATATTTGAGGAATTTTGGACCGCTGTTGGTAACTTTTGCACATTACCAGCCTCAGCAACAACCTTCATGGCCCCACTTTGTAACTGGTAACTCTGGCCTGCGACTCCATAGCTGAGGTTCCTAAATACTTCTAATTTATAGTAATATGAGTTTCGCAATATGCTATTTAGACGTTTTTCTTGAAATATAATTTTGACTTTTTTCTTGTAAAATAAAATTTCAACTGTAATCCCTGGTATGGGTTCGCTATTGTTTTATTATTCGTACTTCATGTTCTGAGTTATAGATGATTTTAGGTTTATTAATTTCCCTTCCTGTTCATTCGTTGTGTCAGTCCTGTCTGTGTTTTTCTTTAGTTCAGTTGTTGAGTCTCTCTTCCTGTTTTATTTGGCTAAGTGTTCTCTGTGGCTGTATCCCAGTTCAGGGTCTGTAGCCTTAAAGTACGCAGCCTCAACGATCCTCAAGGGCCGCGTAGTTAAAGACCGCTAAGGCCGGAAGTGCGAGGCTTGTGAAATGGGACGGTCTAGCCTCCGTCGCGCTGCCCAGGTTGCCTAGCAACCATGATACTAACAGCTGGAAACGTTTCATACAGCTTTGTTTGACAGAAATGAAGGAGAAAATCTTTTGTTCATTTGTTTGTTTGTTTCTACATGAGCTTTGATCATTCTCTGATTAAGCTCAGCTATTGAACGGCGTATATTTTAAAGTAAAGGCTTTAAAACCAAGTTAGTACAAACGTCACTAATGTCACATAACTTTGCCGACATGTGGCCAACAGTAATGTTTTAATGTTCTTCATTATTAAACATTTGCACATAAATAAGTGACATAATATTGAGTACAGTTTACTCTTTGGGCGCCCCTCATCCGCCGTTTTTTTCCGGCAAAATTATCCACACCCACCGCCGCGCTATGCATTCTGGGATATTTCGAGCAGCCTTCGAATTGGGACAGCCTTCGTCGCGTCGCTGTGACGTAATCGGCCTTAAAATGCGGCCTTTAAGGCTGCAGACCCTGAATTGGGATACAGCCTGTGTCTTGTGTTGAGTTTAACTTCCTGTGTCTCGTTATTCCTGATTTGTTCCTGGTGTGTTTGCCGCCTGTTTGCCCCTCACCTCATTATCTTGTTTAGAAATCGTCTAAGGCTCCCTTTGCTCTTTGTTCCCTTTTCTCTTGCTTTTGTCACTGTTACCTGTACCTGCAATTATGTTGCAGGTACAGGTAACATAATTATGTTTATGCATCAACAAGCTTCTGGCATAATTCTAGCAGGATATTTGATCATTGGTAGAGTTCATTTTAAATTAGTGGTGAAATGTGAGTTCTAAACAAATTCAATGGCAATGGCAGGGTTTTCCTGAGGGGACACCACCTATAGATAGTTGCTTATTTAGTCCTGAGATGTTGTCATGAAAATCGCATTAACAAAACAAAAACTTACACCCCCCCCCCCCCCCCCCCCCACACACACACAAAACAACAACAACAAAATAACAGTTTTGTATTTTGACTGAAGAAGCACTGATGCAGCAGAAGTTTAAATGATGTATGTTCTAAGTCATTGCTTATTCATAATTTTTTTTCACATAAAGATTATTTCTTTTTCCATGTTGAAGCGTATATTTGTGCACATTTGTGCAGCATCATAATATTTATTTGATATTTATGACTCTAAACCATGATTTCATCCCTCCTATTAAATGGTAAATGGCCTGTATTTGTATAGCGCTTTTCTAGTCCCTAAGGACTCCAAAGCGCTTTACACAACCATTCACACACACTGGTGATGGCAGCTACATTGTAGCCACAGCCGCCCTGGGGCGCACTGACAGAGGCGAGGCTGCCGGACACTGGAGCCACCGGGCCCTCTGACCACCACCAGTAGGCAACGGGTGAAGTGTCTTGCCCAAGGACACAACGACCGAGACTGTCCAAGCCGGGGCTCAAACCGGGGCTCGAACCGGCAACCTTCTGATTACAAGGCGAACTCCCACTCTTGAGCCACGATCGCCCCCTTAAATCAAATTGAAGTGAGCATGTACAAATAGTTTTGATTTCATAACAAAATGCTGGCTAATAACACTGATACCAAAAAAAGAAAGTTGCCCCTCCCTGAATGTGGTTGCGCTGGAGGTTTCTTCCTGTTAAAATGTAGTTTTTCCTCAACACTGTCACCAAGTGCTTGCTCATAAAGGGGGTTGTCTTTTTTAATAAAGAGAGATGATTTGTGAGGACTTAATGGCATTTATGGAGCAATAAAATTAAATTAAGATATATGGCAATTAGACTCAAGTTACTCATTGTAGCAGAATTCCAGCAGTCATAGGAATCACAGGGAACCCCCATCCCCTAAAAAAAGAGCAATCTTACAACGGCAGGGAAGTTCAATTCTATAGTATATAAAAGTACATAAATCTTAGAGGAAGAATATCCAGAGGCAAAGAATATAAGTATGACATAGTAAGGAAATGAAACTGAGGGAAGGGTCAGGGAGCAAAGAGGAAAGAGAGAACAGAGAGTCTGCGATAAGGCAGAGAACTGGCAGAGATCAGACGAGAGAAGAGAGCGAACCTTCTGTAATGATTGAGAGTAGCTGGAAGCCACGAGAGAGAGGAAGGCACATGTCTTAAGGCTCAAGGGGAGTTGGAGGGAACTAAAGAGCAGAGATCCTGTGATGAGGCTGAGAGTTGATAGAGGTCAGGAGATGTTTGATGAGGTTCAAGGGGCCAACTTTTATTCACTGTGAAGCTGTTTATACCTGTGTTTGGTGCTATGCAAATTATTATTATTATTGTTGTTGTTGTTGTTGTTGAAAGACAAGAGAGCGGGCCTGCATGAAACCTAACCAACCTAATTAGGCTTTACCAACAGAGCAGAGGAAACCAAGGAACCACAGATATTTTTATGATAGAAATACAAAGTATTTAAATTGAGCTCAAATTTGAACAACAGTAGTAGTAATACTTATTACAGATTTTTCTGCAGAACCATCATTCTGTCTTTTGATACTTTATGTATATTTTCTAATAAAAAATACTGAGGACTTCATTGTGTTTTATTGCTCCTTTGATTCAAACTCTCCAGAACGTATCAATGTCTACTAATGGTACATAGTTTAATGACAGCTATAGAAATGACTTTTATAGTTCTTCAGACAGGAAGAAGTGCACAAAGGTGAAGATGTCCATGCAAAGTGTAGCATACATTAGAGTTAGTTTGTCTGCTTGTTTGGGATGCCCATTTTCAAACACACATTTTGTCCTTAAACAGCACTACAAGGCTCTAAATATTTAGATTTATGACACAATAGTCTCTCTCATTTCTCATTTATTTTATTTTTTTCCTCTGTTTTCTTTACAGGTGTACTTGTACCTGGATGTGTGAAGCCTGTTGTCTGTTGGCAGACAAACAAACAAGCCGACAAAGGAATCCAGAGGGTCAGTTACTTTTATCAGATATATTTTTCCTTATTGTCACTTCTGCATCTTATAATGCCACACATCTAGCTACCTTAGTGCCATCTTGCCTGCTGTGTCTGCTCATATCACAACAGTCTGCATTTTTTGTACTACTGTTTAAAGAATGGTTGTCGTAAGGTTGGATAGATGCTACTTAAAGTTTAAGAAAGTTCAATTTGGTTATTCTTTTCATTTCATACAAGGAAAGGGATTGAAAGAGAAAAAAAGGTTTGTGAATGAGAAAAGATCAATAGCCACTTTTCTGAAATACAGTCTCTAAAGGTGGACACTGCATCACTGTGGGCTGCTGAATCTTTGTGAGTCAGTTGTGTGTGGTGAGAGCACCTGAGTTTTGGCCAAAGCACTACAGCTGTAGTGCATTTAAAGTGAGGCACAATCAAGACGAGTACATCGATTCCAGTTTAGCCTGTAACATATCACATCAAAGTCCAAGAATAGTTTGTAATAATAAAGCAAATATAATTTAAGATTTAAAGTTTTAATGAATACTAATATGAAGTTGTGCTGCTCATTAAGTTATTGATTTGTCAGTAAGATGGGGAATTTCCCAGCCTCTGTTTCATTTCACATCATTTTTTCAAATAAACTCTGAGCTGCTACATCTTACAATAACTACTTTTTTTCCTCATATGTTTACAACACTCATGAGGGGACACATTCTTTTGGTTGATGCCTGATGCAGGAAGCTTTCTTTTCCACAAGACAACCTTGTCTGATTTTATTGTCTGTCTAGGTCTGCTAGACTTTCTAGTATCTAGATGTCTTGTGATAGTATAACACAGAGAACTCAAAGGTAATTGAAGTTTTTCTCAGTCTTTCATGCCTCAAAGTAATAACAGCTTGCCTTTCGTCTGTCAAAAGCTGGTACTTACCTGTCTCCCTGACTGCTGAGAAGATTCAACCTTTGATCTTAAGGACCAAGCAGCTAGTAAGTTCTTATGTAAAAGTGAGTTGGTGCCTGTAAGTGCACAGGTTGTCTAATTTCTATTCAAGCACAGATAGTTAAATGGTAAATGGCCTGTATTTGTATAGCGTTTTTACTAGTCCTGCCTAGGGACCCCAAAGCGCTTTACACACCCAGTCATCCACCCATTCACACACTGGTGGAGGCAGCTACAGTTGTAGCCACAGCTGCCCTGGGGCAGGCTGACAGAAGCGAGGCTGCCATATTGCGCCATCGGCCCTTCTGGCCAACACCAGTAGGCGGTAGGTGAAGCGTCTTGCCCAAGGACACAACGACCGAGACTGTCCGAGCCAGGGCTCGAACCGGCAACCTTCCAATTACAAAGCGAACTCCCAACTCTTGAGCTACGATCGCCCATGAATTAAGAATGAATTAATTGCATTTTCTGAAAAAAGAAAAGCACAGGGATACATTTGTGTGGATAATCAAAATGTATGTTTTGGTCATAATGGACTGAAACATATGAGGTCTATTCCTCCAGAAGGATTATACCAGGGTTGCAGTGGAATTATAATCCAATCCAATTTTATTTATAAAGCACTTTAAAATACCCAGCACAGGAACAAAGTGCTGTACAGAAAATAAGTTAAAACAATAGAATAACAGAAAACAGCAAAATAAATAAATAAAACACATAAAACATAAAATTAAAACAGCCCTATATTAAAACAAAAACAAGATAAAACAGCATCGAATCACCTAAAAACAACTAAAATAAAAATAAAAATAAAAAACCAACATCTCACGTGGTGTCAAAGGTCAGGGTAAAGAGGTGGGTTTTCAAGAGTGACTTAAAACAGATAAAGAACTGGCCTGTCTGATCTCTAAAGGAAGCTCGTTCTGCAGTTTTGGAGCTGCTACAGCAAAAGCACGATCTCCTCTAAGTTTACGCCCAGTCCTGGGTATCTTCAGGAGCAGCTGATCAGCTGACCTGAGAGAGTGGGTGGGTGTATAAGGCTGTAGCAGCTCAGAGAGATAAGATGGGGCGAGGCCATGGAGAGCTTTAAAAGTAAATAAAAGAATTTTAAAATGAATCCTAAAAGAAATGGGCAGCCAGTGATGTGAAGCTAAAACAGGGGAAATGTGCTCAAACTTTCGAGTGCCAGTTAAAAGACGCTACTGATTTTCTTCTTTGCTCACGTTGCCATGTTGGTTGCCATTCTAGAATTTTTGTAACTTTACAGATCAAGATGATCAAGAAACTGACCTCATTGCTCACAGTTCATCAGTGGTGCTAGTTTCAGTCATTATGCAAATGCACTGTTTATTAGGTTGGGAAAACCTGCAGTCAGCTGAGTCTGAAGAAGTCACTTGAATGAGTGACGAACAGTTTCTCCCATTGAGAACACAAAGAATAAACAAAATCAAGTGTTTGGGTAACTGTACAGAGCTGCCACTTCCTCTTTGGATTTACTGCCACTTGTATTTTCCTTATTATAAAACAAGTGTGCAACACCAAATGTGGATTTATCATGACCGGTGTAACGGAGGATGTCACTTTAAGAGAGACAGACTTGACCTCCTGAACTATGAATGCCAGGGCGATAAGGTGCTGACTCCATGAATCCACAATCTCAACAGGGCTGTAAACAGATGGCTTATCTACAAAATCCACTGCCACTCAGGTATCTGCCGTTTACTCATTTATTGAACAAGAATCAGGGTTGCACATCCATAATGTGAGTGAGTGGAGTGTAGTAATATGCTGTATGCCGTGCGGTGAAGTGATGGTGTGCCTTCCCGCTGATTGGCTAATCGGCAGCTGTATGCTGATATATTTACTCGGCAGATCTGGCTCCGTTTGTCAGTACAGCCGACTGGCTTGCCTTTTGTACAACAGGTGCTTTGGAGCTTAGACTCTACTCTAGAGTCTCAGCTCTCTCCTCTTTTGCTCTCTATCTTGCATCTCCGCCATCCTTGTTTATATATGTGTGTGTGTGCCAGCGTACTGATTTGTGCACAATGGTGGGACTCATTCAGGGTTCCCACCTTTGGTCTCCGAGCACCTGCTGATGGTCACAAACCTGTTCTTAATTCCTCGGCTCCAGTACTTGTTGTCATGCTCCTTTAACCAGTGTGGAGAATCCTGTAAGTGATGAGCAAACAATGTCTAGAGAGTGAGTCCCGAAGGAGAAAACTATTGACAATAATCACAAGCACATGGAAGTTGGGATTTTATAATTACTGTGGACTTTATCTTGAGCTGTTGTTGCGTTGTTCAATTGTTAATAAAATCACGGTCCCGTTTTGGAAAGTTTGTGTTAGGATGCCTGGGTCGTTGACCTGGGGTTTTTGAGTTTATTGTATTATTTATAATTTCTAGTCTTTGGTTTCTTTGTTAGAGTTCTGTCTTTTGGTTTATGTCTCTGTGTTATCCTTAGTTGCTGTCTCCCCTGTCGGCTATATCCCCGTGTCCAGTCAGTGTCTGTGTCTGCCCTGGTCCCACGTCTCTGTTCCCTCTGTAGTGCCCGTCTGTGAGTCTGTGGCTGTATCCCAATTCAGGGTCTGCAGCCTTAAAGGCCGCATTTTAAGGCCGATTACGTCACAGCGACGCGATGGAGGCTGTCCCAATTCAAAGGCTGCTTGAAATGCGGCCCTTAAATGCGTCCTTCATTTCCCTGAATTGTAAGGACGTGGCGGTGTAGACTTCGTGGCCCAACATATCCCAGAATGCATAGCGCGGCGGAGGGTGTGGATAATTTTGTCGAAAAAAACGGAGAATGAGGGGCGCCGAAGAATAACTTAGTAAACTAAGTATTGAATATTATGTCTCTTATTTATGTGGAAATGTTTAATAACGAAGAACATTAAAACGTTACTGTTGGCCACATGGCAAAGTTATGTGACATTAGTGACGTTTGTACTAACTTGGTTTTAAAGCCTTTACTTTAAAATATACGCCGTTCAATAGCTGAGCTTAATCAGAGAATGATCAAAGCTCATGTAGAAACAAACAAATGAACAAAATATTTTCTCCTTCATTTCTGTCAAACAAAGCTGTATGAAACGTTTCCAGCTGTTAGTATCATGGTTGCTAGGCAACCTGGGCAGCGCGGCGGAGGCTAGACCGTCCCATTTCACAAGCCTCGCACTTCCGGCCTTAGCGGTCTTTGAGTACGCGGCCCTTGAGGATCGTTGAGGCTGCGTACTTTAAGGCTGCAGACCCTGAATTGGGACACAGCCTGTGTCTTTAAGTTCAGTCTGTGTTATGTTTCCTGTTTTACTTTGAAAGTCCGTGTCTCATGTAAATGTGTCCGGTTGTGCTTCCTTTGTCTCGTTAGGCCTGATTTGCCCCAGCTGTGTTTCCCTCCTGTTACTCATTCCCTGATTGCTCCCTCTGTGTATTTAAGCCCTGTGTTTCTCTGTGTTGCGATCTACCCTCATCTTGCTGTGTGTTCTGTCTGTCCGTGTAATTTTTTTTTTGGATACTCAGTTTTGTTACTTTTTTGAGTTTAGCAATTAAAGCTGTTTTGAGTTACTTTCTGTCTCCGGAGTCTGCACTTTGGGTCCACCATTCCTGCCTGCACACAGCGTAACCTGACAGTTTGCACCTGAGTCATGACAGCTTCACTGATGTAGACGGGCTGCAGACTTGAATATGCAACTCCCTTTAATTATGTCATGAGTAATGAGAACACAATTTTTCTTTCTAAAATATCATGTTGAATCTTTAAATGTAGTGAAGCCAGGTTGTTATTGCATGCAGTCTATCCTAACAATGCTCTATCAGGTAACATTACCTCACAGTG
This sequence comes from Neolamprologus brichardi, assembly GCF_056152115.1. NCBI lineage: Eukaryota > Metazoa > Chordata > Actinopteri > Cichliformes > Cichlidae > Neolamprologus > Neolamprologus brichardi. The sequence continues at coordinate 3,317,616 of NC_142116.1, read as the reverse complement.
TTTGGTAATTCTTTTGATCAGAGAAGTTTGATTAAACACTCTCTGGTAGCAGATTAAAGATACATGAATATGAATGATTCATGTTACAAAGTCATACAATACCTATTCACAAACTGTTTGACATATAATAATCTAACATAAAACCAGTACTTTGACTTTCTGGTGAAGACAGGTCTTTTTTTGTAACTTAGATTTTTACAGTATATCCCTGTGAAATGCCAAAGGAGCATTTCAAAAGACTTGCTCTCTCTTTGTCTCTCTCATGCTCACACTGACGTCAATGCTGAGACCTACTCTTTTGGGTCAGGGGCAGGCTTTGAATCTGTTCTCACATAAGCTGTGATTGAAATAAAATGAAATGTCTGAGAAGTGAGTGTAGCTTCTGGCCAGATAAAGCAAGTCCCCATTTCTCCAACAGTGATATAAGTGCATTTCGAAGTATTGAGGATAAAGGTTATCAACAAATCCTCCCACAGTGCAGAAAGTCGGCAGTCTGTCCTTTAAAAATCGCTAATACCTGATGATATCCCATATTCCTTTTAAAAGAGTGTTTAGCATCTGTGTGTGTGTGTATACAGAGAGAGAGAGACAAGCAGAAGAAGATGGCCATGGTGACACCGAATGACAGCGACATCAAGAGGAACATGAGAAGCAGGAGAAGTACCAAGGGCTCAGAGAAGAGCCCAAGAAGAAGTGGAGGGTGAAGGTAACAAGTGGTAACCAGAGGTGCGGTGACTCCCGAGCTAGGCGAGTGGATCCAGCAGATCCCAGGTAGGGATGCAACGATACCAATTTTTTCAAACCGATACGATACCGATACTTGGATCTGAGTACTTGCCGATACAGAGTACAAAAACCGATACTTCTACCACACACACACACAAATACAATGAATTGGAAGACAGGTTTTATTTTATTCTCTGCCGATAAAAAATAAAATCTTAATAAAAATGACCACAAAAAAACTTTCAAGTGAAAAATAAGCACTTCTGTTAAATTATTGCGGCGTCTCCACATTGTAATTTAACAAAATATCACTGAACTATTGGGCACTGTCTCGAGCTTTCAGAATAATAAATAAACACTTCTGTTTGGAATAAAATAAACTTTTAAATTATTGCAGAGTGTCCAATTTCATATCGCAGCTCGAGTATGCTGAGAAGACGGTTCAATCCTATGCTTTCCATCCAGAGCAATAAAATGAGTCAGAGCCTCTGTTATTTTAACTGCCTGTGGATTTTCTCTTGACATTTTTCATCGCTTTTCCAAAACCTGAGTTAAAGTTGGCTGTTCCACACTGCTGACATTTTGTTTAGCCTAGCTACAGCAGCCTCCAGTTTCTCTTTTTTATCTGGAGCCGCCAGTCTCACTCGTCTAACCCTGTGCCTGTTTAGCGCGGGATGTCCCCCTAGTGGCCAATCTAAAAAACTACAACAGAAATGACAAGCCACCCTCTGACTAATCAAATATGTTGGTATCGGTTCATGGTATCGGTTAACTTTTACGAGTATGAGTACACACACATTTTACAGTATCGGCCCCGATACCCGATACCAGTATCGGTATCGGTGCATCCCCAATCCCAGGAATAACATCAAAAATCTATGTCCAGAAGAGCGCTGTCCTAGGAACAGCTAAGATACTGTGGACCCTCAAACTCCCAGGCCTCTGGTAGAGGATCCGAGCTTGAAGGATAAATAAGGGAAAATGTGTTTTGATGTGAGTCTAAATGTAAGAGGTGTGTTTCTAAGCCATAAGGTTGTGTGTTCTGCCAGATGATGGGTGGACTATTCATGGATAGATGAGCTATTTGACACAAAATGTATCAAATAGCTCACTGACCTAAAATTGTCTGCTATTCAAAGTAATTGCATTTTTCATATGACAGAAAGGAAGGAAGGGCAGGAAAGAAACAATCAGAGTTCAGAGAGAATCAAAATCATCAAGGAAAGCCAGAGAGGCAGCGCATTTCTATTAAAGGATGTCAAATGATTCTTTCATCTTTATTCACAGGTTATTACAGCTCTAATTTTATTTCCCCCAAAGTAATTTTTTTTAAATTGAACTTTTATTTTATTTATATAGCCCCACATCGCAACAACAGGCACCTCAAGGTGCTTAACATTGTAAAGACCCTATAATAATACAGAGAAAGCCCGGCAATCAGACAACCCCTATGAGGAAGCATTTTGGCGACAGTGGAGAGAAGAAGCTCTCTTTGAACAGGAAGAAACCTCTGGTAGAACCAGGGTTAGGGAGAGGGGCAGCCATCTGCCATGACTGGTTGGGGGTGAGGAAAGGGGGACAAGCAAAACATATTCTGTGGAAGAGAGCCAGATTAAAAATAACTCATAATTAAATGCAGAGCACATGCATAAACACATGGATAGTAAAAAGGGGTAAGAGAAGGAGAAACAGTGCATCATGGGAAGCCCCAGCAGCCCTAAGTCTACTGCAGCCTAACTAAAGGTGGATTCTGGGTCACCTGATCCAGCCCAAACTATACGTTTTGTCAAAAACAGAAGACGGGTGTTAAAGCTGAAGGTGCTGCCTCTCATACTTTATATCCTAGAAACCACAAGTAAACTCGCAGTCTGAGAGGGAAGACCTTCTGTGTGAGGTGAAGGATTTTAAATTTGATTTTAACAGGGAGCCAGTGAAGAGAAGCCAATACAGGAGGAATATGCTCTCTTTTTCTAGTCCCTATCAGTACTTTTGCTGCAGCTTTTTGAATCAACTGAAGGCTTTTCAGGGACATTCTGTTAACAACAAATTCCAGTCATCCAGCCAGGAAGTAATAAATGCATGAACTAGTTTTTCAGCATCACTCTGAGACAGGATATTTCTAACTTTAGAGATATAGTGCAAATAGAAGAAATGCATGTTAAATACATGCATTGAAGGATATATTCTAATCAAAAAATATTCTAAGAGTTCTCCCAGTGTTACTGGAGGCCAAGGCAATGTCATCCAGAGAAAGGATCTGGTTAGATACCATATTTATAAGTTTTTTTAAGGCCAAGTACAAAAACTTCAGTTTTATCTGAATTTAGAAACAGAAAGTTCGAGTTCATCCAGGTCTTTATGTCCCTAAGATATCCCTGCAGTTTAACTAATTGGTGTGTGTTATCTGGGTTTGATGATAGATAAAGCTGTGCTCATCTGCATGTGATAAAATTGTCAATAAAATTTGGCCTAGAAATGGAACCCTGTGGAACTCCATAATTAACCTTAGCACGTGAAGAGGACTCTTCATTTACATGAACAAACTGGAGTCTATTAGACAGATAATTCCCCATGGGTACCTTTACTGTATTAAAATATTATGGTTAACGGTATCAAATGCCGCACTGAGGTCTAGCAGGACAAGCACAGAGATGAGTCCACTGTCAGAGGCCATAAGAAGATCATTGGTAGCCTTCATGAAAGCTGCGTCTATGCTGTGAGGGGCTCTGAAACCTGACGGAAACTCTTCAAATAAGCCTCTGCAGATGATCTGTTAGTTGTTTTTCAACTGATCTCTCAAGAATTTTTGAGATGAAAGGAAGGTTGGAGATTGGCCAGTGATTTACTAAGACAGCTGGGTCAAGTGTTGTTTTTTAGGTGACAGTTTAACTACTGCCAGCTTGAAGGCCTGTGGTACTTAGCTGATTAACGGAGATAGGTTGATCATAAGACTAAATATTGGTAGTATTCCTTTGAATACAGTACTGAGGGGAAACCTAGGGTTGTTTATAAAGCAGCAAACTGTAACAAGCTTACCTGTTATCTGCTTAAAGGTGCACGTTTGAGTGTTATACCAGGAAGTCAAGTACTTCTGATCTGAGGCCTTCTTTTTGCAATGAACTACAGTATCCAGACGCATGCAGTGAAGATGTAAAATATTAGCAAGATAAATGACCTCCGTGGGATCCAAGATCAGGTAGGCTCTGCACTAGGTTTAGTATCAAACAAACAGAAATGCATATTATTTATCATAGTTTGTATGTCTCACTAGTATTCTACACATTTAAAAATTTTGTGATACATAACTTAGAAATGGTTCAGTGCTAATGCAGAAATAATGTGCAATTCATGTACAAAGCAGACAGTGAGGGTATTGGTCTCTGACTGGATGGCATTCAATATATATTGCACATAGATGTCCAGATTTTGTGTTACTTATCAGTAAATTAAGGCTCAATAGAGCAATAGTCACCCACTGCAACCTGCTGTTGAATGAATCCGACTAAGTCCCTTATTCAGAAAAGGTCATCGGCGTGCCACACACAGTGTTGCCAACTTAGCGACTTTGTCGCTATATTTAGCGAGTTTTCAGACCCCCTAGCGACTTTTTTTCTAAAAAAAAGTCGCTAAAAAAAGACGTGAAAGCGCATATCGCTTTTACTCTCAACAAGCAGCGGGTGCTGTAACACAGTCAGTTCTTCTTTTACTCTTATGCTGTTTTGTGGATCAGGTTTAAAACTGCTTATAAACACACACACACACACACAGTAACTCCACCAGAGTGCCTATTTCGGGTCACTTTTGCCGGTCCAAGCCCGGGTAAAGGAGCAGGGTTGGAATTGTGACATTAAAAAAACAATAATTGCTAAAAGAAATTTAATTTGTAATTCTAAATAAATTCTAAATGCATTTAGGACGTTTTTTACTCACTTTATGTCTCGTCCACGATGTTATTTCTCTCTCCAGCAGCATAGGTTACAATTACATTAGCATGACCAATTATGCAAATTAGGTGATGACGTCATTTAGCGACTTTTAGGACAAACAATAGCGATTTTCCTTACTGAGGAGTTGGCAACACTGGCCACACAGCTCTGCATGTTTGATTCGGCAGATTTTTAAACCAGATCATCTTGCTGACACAATCCCCAGTCCCCATTGTGTCTCCACTATGACCTAAACAATAATCCATCTTAACCTTTACTTTCTTATGTATCAAGCTGAAAATGTAAAAGAGTCTAAACTAACATTTACAGCAAACCTGTTCAACTACATTCACATTACTCACATAAGGACACCTATCCAGCTCAATAGGATGGGGAAAATAAAGAGTTTATTTTGCATACACATTATGTACAGTTTGACAGTTTTTGTTTTGTTTGTTTGACCTTTGCTATGTCATCAGAGACAGGGGATATCTTTAATCTTAAGCACGCAGCTCTGAGTGTGAGCACAGCAGCCCTGCTGTTCAAACTCTCTGATTTGAGAGGCAATCATAAGAAGCTAGCTTAAGTGGAGGGTGGTCTAAAGGAGGGAGGGAGCTAAAGCAGCTCGTTTCAGACAGAAGATAAATTGAGGGGTTGAACAACAATCTTTTTTATCTGAAATCGTGCAAAGGCACGGTTCAGAAATTGTAGATATGGAGCTCAAAATAAGAATAATAGATTCTGTTTGACCTAAGAGGAACTCTCTACTCATGCTGGTTTGGTAAGCAAGCTGGGAGATGATGACAAGCTACTTGTACTATACACAGTCTCTCTCACTCACACACACACACAGCGAGAAGCCTTCATTACTTATAGAGCTTCTTGACATGTCAGCCCCAAAGACCTGAGGCCAACCTCTTCCTTGCACAATCCTGTCATGGTGGACGGCGGAGCAGTCAAAGGTCATAAATCTACAGGCGCCTAGTGACACGTGACATTATGACTGACTATAAAAGGCCACGTCCCTTTTACTGCTATCTCTAACCCTCTTTTCCACTGTCAACCCTTCGATTTGTATTTCCTCTCCTCAACTCTACTCTGAGACGTGAAAATTTCAACTTTCAGTACATTCATTAAATAGGATTGAAATCCAGACGTGAAAGCAGGTGTACAAGGACATGATCCAATAACACTAAATGGTAATATGGATCTCAGCTATGGCACCTTATCAGCCTGGTAAAATGCCGTCCAATCATGATCTCCGTGATGTTTTTAAACTCCAACACAAACCTGACAGTTTCACAGCTTTACATAAATGCCCAGCAAAGATTTCACCGCATTTGCTCTTATGAACCCGCACCACTACAACAATGTGTGTGGGTATTTTTCCACACGCAAACATTCACACACTAATTTGCATCGAGCCAACATCGTTTATTTGTATGTGTGATTTCGTCTCCATATTTTGTGCACAAATATGAGATGAGTATTTACAATAACAATGCTGTTATTGCATCAGTGTATGACTGTGTGTGCGTCTGTGAATTTGGTTTGATATTTTTGCATCTCTGTGTTACAGGATTTTGCAAAAGTGGTAACTCCCTGGAAAAGGGGTTGTCGACTGTCAGTCAGCTGTCAGCCGCAGGTAGAACATGAAGTGAATGTGAAAGTCTGTGAGCAGCAAAACATTCAGAACAAGACAGGTGCTGGAAATGTAGGAGACAGAGGGTGATAGTCAGAACTGGGATCGAAAAAGGGAGCTGTTAATTGGCTGGAATTCAATATCTCCTCCCCGTGTATAGTTCTGTACCTATGTGTTTAACCTACAATCACTCGTTATGTGGTCAATTATAAATCATCGAAAATCACTGAATCGTTGGTCGTGTCCAAATTCATGGGCTGCATCCTGCAGGTCTGGTAGGCCGGAAGTAAACGGCTGAGGAAATTGGACGGTCCAGCCTTCTGATTAACGTCACCGCTGTCTCGGTGGAGTTTAATAAACTCGGCCGTCTGCTCCTTGCTATCTAAAATATAACAGCACACTGGCGTAAATTCTCAACCGTCTCACACTTCTGTTTAATCAGTTTTCTGTTTGACGTTTAGTCAGCTGTGTAAAAACCAAGGAGGAACCCTCCAGGTTTTATTTTATCTAATCTAATCTAATCACTTTAATCTCAGCCAAACCGATTTACTCACGAACAAACAAAACACTGAAAAAAGCCCAACAATAACATTTTTAGGTTGTCTAAGTGACTTATATATTACATTTAACCTGAGCAGCGAAACTCCACGGTGATCTGAAAATGATGTGCCGGGAGTTGTGTCGTTCTCGGCGGCTTCAGTGACCCTCGGACTCCCAGCTAGCTATCGAGCTGGTGGGTAGCAGATGCTCCGAAAACGTCGAAGCACTTTTGCAAATATGCGATATCTTGATAAACCGAGCAGATATTTGATGTTTACACAGCTACTTTCTCGCCTGAAAATATGTCAAAAGTTTATTTTGTGACCCAGAAAGATTAGTAAGAGTAATTTTAAAACTTAGTAGCGGCCGCCATTGTTGGAAACTGGAGTTTGGCTGGGCCGCGCTATGAATTCTGGGATATGGTGGGCCACGAAGGACACACCCAACCCATCCTTCAAATTCAGGGAAAAGGAGGACGCATTTGTCGGCTGCATTCGGAGGAGGCTACGAATTTGGACAGACTTCGGCGCGTTGCTGTGACGTAATCGGTTTACTCAGGAGGATGCAGCCCTGAATGTGTCTGTCCTGAATTAAACAGGAAGCAAAGATCAACTGTGTCTGAACACTGAAAGGTGAAGAGCACGATGAGGGGAAAGTTTGAAGGAATGGTCTAAAAAAAGTCTAAATAAATAAATTATAGATGGAAAAAGCTGTTCTGAACTTAAATTGATTCTGGTGAATTCTTGGTACTGGGACAGTACTTGATGAATTAGAGAAGTAAAAAGAAGACATGATCAGCACGAGTACGCCACATTCAGCAAAGCAAAATAGAGAGTTTTAACGTTTACCGTGTTTCTCACGGCTTAACACCATAAATGCCAGGATTCCGAACTCCTGAGAACCACCATTAAATCATTTCTTCAAAGAGTAATTTTCATTTGATTTTTTTTTTTCAAATTTTAAGTAAAACTTGATAAAACAAGTATTTAAATGTAATATTTGCAGGTTTTATCATTTTTATCAATGATTTAGATCATTTCATTACAGACCGTAAATGAAAAATACACATTAGAATGAACACACTCTACAAAATCACACATCTAAAAATGTAATTACTGCAGAAAAATGGCATTAAAAATAAAGATAGTAGAAAACATAGTGTTGTGGAGTCCACTATTTATTTGCTCTGGTTAGTTCAACTATCGTTACTCTGCTGCTCAGAACAGCCAGCAACTCACCTGGTTTCCCAGCCGTTCAGTCACACTGTGACATTTTCTTCTCCAGCGCAAAATCCCATCCTCAGCCTGCCAGTAATTAGTCACCTTTTATCTAACATCTCCTACATATGTTTTTAACAAAAACAACTAGTTCTCGCTCATGTGTGTAAACAATTTTATTGCTAGGCAACCTGGCATGCAGCAATAGGGGTTATACATTCATTTCTATGGGGTCTAATGAACCCCTTGCCAGTTCTAATGTTAATAACATTATTATTTTTATCTTCAGAAACCTGGTAGTGACGGATAAATGTGAGTTAGCAGTAGGGATGGGTACCGGTATCCATTATGGCACCAGTTCTGACATAAATGGTAGTAACCAGACCGAAAAGCAGCGCACATTTCGGTGCTTTTTTTCCTGAGATGTCACACACTTTGGATTCTAGCCAATCATTTTACATTTGCAAGCCTAGTAGGCGGGTCCAGGTACGTACGTTCTTTTAGAGCAGAGCTACAGATTAAAATGCCCAAGGCGAAGCGGTCAAAAGTCTGGCTGTACTTCACAGCAAAAGATGCAAACTCAGCAGCCTGTAACAAGTGTTTTAAGCTGATACTGTGATACTGTCAAAGGAGGTAACACCTCAAATCTGATGAAACACCTGGCGACGCATAGCGTTTTTTTTAAAAGCCGAGAAATGCGCCGTATTTGATAGCTTGCTGCGAGACCTCACACCGAGCACATCTACTGCGGGTGTGGTGCCTGTTATCGGACCGGAGTTAGCAACATCCCCCAAAAACCCGAAGAGGAGAGTCCTGGCCCCTAGCCCTGCCAGTGTAGCAGAAATGATGAGGATGATGATGCAGCAGCAGCCGTTCTTCTCTGCGTGAGTAGCTTAATGTTGTTCGTGTGTAATTTACGTTGAGTAGGCTAACCACGTTATTACAGTAATGCATGTAAGGTGAACTAGCAAACACCATCGTAGCTACATGCGGCTGTGTTCTTGTTTGATGGCAGATACTCCCTTCACCCTGGCCAAAAAGGCTAAAATGACCAAAGAAAAAGTGGAAAACAGTTAAACATGAGAGGTTTTTGGACAAAGTTTGTGTTTTTCCATTGTTTAAGCACTGCTTCCAGCCAAGAGTGATACCATATATGCCCCATAGCTGCAGAAAAGGCTAACATTGTTATCTTTTTACAAAAAAACAGCTGAACATGAACATTTTGGACAAAGTTTGTGTTCTCCATTCTTTAAGCACCGGTTTGAGCACCGTTTAAGCACCGGCACCGTTTCAAAAGTACCGGTTTGGCACCGGTATCGGATAAAACCTAAACGATACCCATCCCCTGTTAGCAGTATGGGAAAGTTGGAGCTCTTGCCTACACCGAAATAAATAAGTTGACTAATTTGTTCTATAAACATGACATTTAATGATAATAAGCTAATAAGCTTGTGTGCAATATTTTGTGGGTTCTCCTTCTTTTTTGAATGTCAAGGCACATCAGTAAGAAAATTTGTCTCCTTTAATATACCTCTGTGTTGCCTGCGCACATGCATATAGCTTCACATAAATGTTTGCTTTAGCACAGTCGCATACATGATTTTATTTCTCATTATAGTGGTAAAAACAAGATTTTTAGTTCCTGTAACATCAGTTCGAGTTCAAATGTGTTTATTTCTTGGTATGCTTGTTAGTGTGCAATAGGCGAATGAGTGGGTAGAAGGCGGCTTGTATATAGGCTTATGTGCTTTTTTATGGGAAGGATGCTGTTTGTGATTTTCTGACTATGACTAGGTGCCTCTCTACTGCTTTCCAGTCTCCTCATCAAATTGATCTGCCTGAATGTTTGCTATACAGAATGTCCTCTTTCCCCTTAGGAGAGCAGGTCCTGTTCACAGACTGATTCTTTTTTCCGTACTCCTTCTCCTCTCCATCTTTCTTACGAATGCCATCAGGTGTCCCAAAGGAGAAAAACAAAGAGAGATAAATTTGGGATATAGACGAGTCAATATTGACACCATGATGCTTTTCTTCCATTGTGCATATCATATCAACTGAATACTGACAAGAAGAACTGCGAATGATCATATCCAATCAGAAAATTAAATCTGAATTCCCAACACTGCATGAAATCCATCTCCTCTGTGTTAACCTTGTACTCAACTCTCCTTAAAGTTACTCTTGTTTATATGCTCTAATGCTGCTGGAGGAATGAAACAAAGCCTTCAGAAATGTTTTGAAGTGGAAATTGGTTATTCCAAACTGATACTCGGCAGATTTTAGATTTTTTAAAACGTAAGCAATTGTACAGTGAGGTGCAGATATAATCTGTGTAACTGTGACATCCCTGCTGGATATGACTGCAAGTTGCGCTCATGTAATTCGTAGGTTTTACATGCTTGGGAATCAATATTTTTATGTCTGCAGTGAAAAAAGCACAAAACAGCAAGGTTGGCAGCCATAAATATATTTTGGCTTTCCATCATAGTGCCCTCCCACTCCCTCTGCCAATCTACTGCATTAGACTCATTAGAACAGGTCCCCAGATCCTCCTTATCTTTTATACTGAAGGATGCAAAAGGAAAATCCTTTTTTCCTGATTACTGGCACTATTTAAATTTAATGATGCCACCATTAAATCACTTAACATGTAGCATGAGTAAAGGGTTAGGGTTAGGTTAGGGTTACAGTGTCTGACATAGTGATGACATTTCCATGTAAGCTGCTGTTTTATCCACCCCACTTGAAACGAAAAGCAGAATTAAACTAAATAATGCTTCATTAATATGGAGGTAGTGGGATAAGTCATATTAACCTTAGATGTTGCAGTTTGAAAAGGAACCAGCCTTTTTTTGTGTGTTACTTTAATTCAATGTTTTATTTTCATTTACTTGCAGTGGGTGTAAAAGCCTACGCATCATCAAGCCTCATCTGTAAATGAAGTGTAAAGTTTTTAACCTTTACATGTTTATCCCTCAACCCTGAACATGTAACCACTATGTTACCGATGAGACAGGTTGGCTTTTTATCATATATACATGTTTAGGATATTAGAAAGAGAAAAATTAGGCATATTTATTCACAGCTTCAGTTTGTGATTTTTTTTAAGCACATACCTATGTTTTAAAGACAAAAACCAAAGTTATGCAGTTGAATCAAAGGTATAAATGTGCTTTGGTATTCAAATTTCTCAGATCTTAAAATGCTGCTAGTATCACACTGGATTCTGTATAAAATCTTCGGGGACTAAAGAATACTTGCTGTAACCATACCTCTTTTGTGAGAACTTTGCAAATAGTGAAGCTGTCAAAGCAAGAGATAGAGACAAAACCAGGCAACCTCCTGCAACAAAGGAAGCATGCAGACACAATGAGGTAGGCTAGTAGTTTTCCCACACACTGCTCCTGCAGTGGCTTAATATCTGATAAAGAAGTAATGACTCAGTAAAATATGTCATGTTGTTCATGTCAGATTATATGCAACCAATCAGTAGTAGTAGTAGTAGTAGTAGTAATATTACTATCATGCTTCTAATTTCCTCTATTAATCTTTAACCTCCTAAGACCCAAACTCTTCCACAGCATTTTTAATTTCTCTTTGATATTTGGGCTGATTGGGGCCCGATGAATGTAAAAACAAAGAATTACCAGATTTTTTTTTACCTTATTTTAGTTTTTAAGAAAAATAAGAGCCACATATGAGGATATTCATTTAACATTTTGATAGAACAGTAGCAGTATAATGTCCTCATAAGTGGATATCAGGCCCTTGTAGAGCAAAATTGAATATTTTGGTCTAAATAACCCAAAATGTGATGTCCACATTAGGGCTGCCACGATTAGTCAACTAGTCACGATTACGTCGACTATCAAAATTGCCGACGATTGATTTAATAGTTGACGCGTCGTTTGAAGCTTTGTAAGATCCCAAAAGACGCAGGAATAAGTAGTAGGATTTAAGAGTGTAATAACGGACTGAAACAGAAGATGGCAGCACTGCATGTACAAGGATGCCAGCTGCCGTTAAACCCCGAAGAAGAAGAAGCTGTGTCCCAGAATTCATAGCGCCGTTTCCAACAATGGCAGCAGCTAGTTAGTTTTAATATTACTCTTATTATTCTTTCTGGGTCACAAAATAAACGTTTAACATATTTTCAGGTGAGAATGTAGCTGTGTAAACCTCAAATATCTGCTCGGTTTATCAAGACACCACATATTTTCAAAAGCGCTCCGACGTTTTCGGAGACGTCTGTTACCCACTAGCTTGATAGCTAACCGGGGGCTAGGCTCACTAGAGCCGTGAGAACACCGGACTCCCGGCAAATCGTTTTCAAACCCACCGCCGTCTTTCACTACTCAGGTTAAACATATATAAGTCACTTAGATAACTTGAAAATGTTATTGTTTGGCTTTTCTTTAGTATTTTATTTGTTCCTGAGTAAATCTGTTTGGCTGAGATTAAAGTTATAGTTTTTACACAGCTGAATAAACGTCAAACAGACAGCTGATTATCAGAAGTGTGAGATGCTCGAGAATATACTCCGGTGTCCTGTTATATTTTAGATAGCAAGGAGTTTATTAAAACTTCACCGAAACAATCTGCAAATTTCATTAAAATTTAACAAACTATCATCTTGTCTTTATTTTTAGTTAGCACATACCATAAACACTTAAAGCTGTAAGCTAATGATAGTTATACAAGAGCAGATGCTGCTGGTGCAATAAGCTGTACGTTTTACGTCCAATGGATGATGATCTGATTAGTCGACTAATCGCAAAAATAATCGGTGACTAGTCGACTATCAAAATAATCGTTTGTGGCAGCCCTAGTCCACATATGTGGACGCCAGGTTCTTGGAGGTTAAAGTAAATATTTCTTGACTTTCACTATCACCTTTGTCCACTCCAGCACAGTTTAACAAGACACGGTGCCTTGTTACCTCAGTTGTCCTTCTACAGTGAAGAAATACTTTTCACTTTAATTCCATCTTGTGCAGTCATCCATATTGGACATTCTGATCCAGATTCAGCAGCTTTGTCTCTGTGATAACACGAGACAGAAGGCTCACTTCCTTTATCACTAAAAATCAATTTATCACAGTTGGTTGTGGTGCAGCAATTCACAACCCTCATCTGTTTCAGAAATAGTACAGAAGTACAAACGACAAGTTGCGAGGCGGGACTACTGAAAGACAGCACTGGCGTCTCCATGCCAACCTAAACTAGTATATTACTCACTTAGTCTGGTGCAGTAAAAGAACAGCTGTAACTGAAGCTGCTTTGATGTTTTCATGGCCTGTGACATTACCATCTAGCTAAGCCACATCCCCCCCCAGTGACCAATCTTAAGCATCTTTAATCCCATGACACTGTGTGAACTGTTCAACATACCACATATCCTCTGCATGCCATTTGTCCCAGCTGGCGACCACCAAGATTACAGCATGACAACTAGAAGAATTGAAATTGAAGGGAAAATGAACATGGCTTCTGAAGCCAGTACGGATGATGGTGCAAGCGGATGCACTATATTTAACAAAACTGAATTTAAGTGACATACATGTATCCTTAAACACTTACATTTGTAAATGTATGAGGTGTTTTTGCGACTATGAATCATTAAAACAAAACAAATAATCAACCAAATGTTCCCACCCTTTTGCCACCCTTAGTTCTGTAAAATTACTAAATGTCTTTTAAAGTTTTCTCTTTGGAGATTTGCTGCTTTTTCACTTTCAGTCCAGTCCTTGAATCTTAACAATTATCACTGGATTTTGGTTTATTTGTTTTGTTATAAAAGTCACAGAATTCAAATGAACCAGTGTTGTGTCTACACATAACAGACAACTTAGCAATGAAATTGAAATTTTTGAAATTTGAAATGTTTGAAATTTGAAATTTTTGAAATTTGAAATTTTTGAAATTTGAATTTTTTTATTTCAGTCAACAACAACAACAGATTATAATTTTACATAAAAGTACTCAAACAGTAACTATATTATACTTATCCTATCCCTTGTCCCCATAGAAATAATCAAATCCTTAACCAAGAAAATAAATAGCATTGATAAATAAATGAACCATTTGAAGAAACTGGACAAAAGAAGAAAAAAACTATTAACAGCAGATGAACAGTGAAGACCTCACACAGGACCTGAGAGATGCACATAGCTGTACTGCAGGCTGTCAAAACGTTATTCTTAAGGAAGGGGAACAGGGATAAAGATGAGATATTGTAAATTACCCAAGAACTAGACTGAAATTCAGTGGTTATAGGTCTTAAATTTGGATCAATCACTTTATAAATTGTTTGGCTGGTCAATCAGTACAGAAGAGGTCAGGAGAGGGCTACAACAGTGAGTCTCTATAACCATCTGTACAACATGGTAGATGCTCTGTTACAGCTCAGGACTGCATTTCAGCAAGTGGTGTCATGGATCTTGTGAAAATGAATCAAATTGTGAAAAATACCATGAAATTTTGTTCCACCATCTAATCTAATCCGGAAAGCGTCTGATTGGCAAAGTCTTAATTTTTCATCATGGCAGTGATCCCAAAGTGATCACCTAGGCCTTTGAAGTAAAAGTATATCTGGATAGAAAAACATAGAAAATAGAAGAAAGGGTCTGAGGAATCAAAAGGAAGTCAGCATCAGAAGGACAGCTCAGGAATGTCCTAGCAGCGTAGAGTTAGCTCTTATTCTGGAACAGGAAAAAGGGAAAAAAGAAAGAAGGGGGGAATAAAAGGGATCAAGAGTCAACAAAATGTAAAGGCCATGATTCAGATGTCAAGAGCAGGGAGCTATTAGTCTTCTACTCCTCAGTGATCTAACCAGTGCAAGTGTGTCACAATAATGTGTCCACCTAATATGATTAAGTCTTGCCACAGCACCGCAAAAATTCACTTGGAAGAACTCAAAGGCCTTTCTCCCACTGGGTGCCAGCGAAGCGATTCATCTTACTACAAAGAAAATCCTTGACTGATCTTTACATAACACAGACACAAGGTTCTCTCTAAAACTGACCAAATTTATGGTAGTTGGAGTAGAAAAGCATGCCAAGTTTCTTAAGTTATGCGTTTCACTTTAGATTAATAAATATATTTTTAGAGGACTGAAAGTGTCAGTGTGAAAATGTTTTTTATGAAAGAGTTGCCCAACTGTGTTGAACTGCTGTGGCCTTACACAAAATGTAAACGCCGTATATGAGTATGGCTTTGCGATGTTAGTTTTACATTCATTCATTATGGTATTTGTTTTCTGTGAATGAATGATACTGACTTTATCAAAGTCAGAGTTTCCTCTTGTGTGGTTGTGAAGAGTTGACATTGTTAGTTTTGCTTCTGTGACTTGCTTTGATCTTGTTGCATTGATCTGTTGGTGAGTATAATGATTTGTGAGTGGTGCTAAACATGGGTGGCCAAGTTTCTGAACACTTCCAGTGTGGACATAGACCATCCGCCAAGATCCTGCTAAAGCTACACCAGATGTGGTGACAGGATTATGAAAATGATCAATATCATTATATAGGATTGAAGCATGTAAATACCTGCTTACTGCTCGTGTCCTATTGATTGACCAGAATTCTGCAAGAACTATCACTCCTATCAGAAAGGGTGTCTTGCAGCATTTTCTATCATAAGATAAATATAACAAATTAGAAATGATTAGTAATGGCTCTTTCTTATATGCAAAAAAACCCCACACTTATTACAATTACATTTTTTCTTTTCTTTTTTCCCAATTGATAATATAATCAGATTTAAATGAGGATTTGTGTAATCTTAATGCAAATTCAAAGGAACCTGTAACAAATGAACTTGCTGGTTCAATTTAGTATGTTTTAATTCCCATTAGTTTCTTCAGAGTCATCTAAACAATATCAGAAAATGGGATTGCTCCAAACAGAGCTTGTACATTCATCTGACTTTCAAAAAATTGCCCCAGTGAGGTTATTTCCATTAATCACTTAGCATGAGTGCTTCCACTAAATAGGTTGTTGATTAGATCACTTCACTTTAGGTGTCCAAAACAACTGTCATTGTCCTGTTATCACAAAGTACAAACATGATGCACTGATGCTGTCAACCAATTTCTGGGGAATGGATCCATCTGTCTGCCATCTGCCACTGATCAGGTAATTTGTCCACTCATACTAGTTGGTAATGCTAATAAAAACGTGTTCTAGTTAGAATTCATGACAAATAATGACACAAAAACATGGAGAAAGAATTGGGGATAAACTCAGAATGACAATGGGAAATGTCTAGATTATGTGTTCTCTATGGAGAGTCCCAACGGCTCTAACAACACACTGGTGAATATTCTTGCAGCCTTCAAACTATGCCAAGTTAATATATGTTCAATATGGTATTGGAAGTTTGTACAATGGCTCAGAAAATTCCTCCATAGTTAGGCCTGTGTTATCATCATGGACACTTCAGACACGTCAAGAAGCAATCTACAGGGTGGGCCATTTATATGGATACACCGTAATAACATGGGAATGGTTGGTGATATTAAAGTCCTGTTTGTGGCACATTAGTATATGTGAGGGGGCAAACTCCTCAAGATGGGTGGTGACCATGGGGGCCATTTAGAAGTCGGCCATCTTGGATACAACTTTTGTTTTTTCAATAGGAAGAGGGCCATGTGACATATCAAACCTATTGGTAATGTCACAAGAAAAACAATGGTGTGCTTGGTTTCAACGTAACTTTATTCTTTCATGAGTTATTTACAAGTTTCTGACCACTTATAAAATGTGTTCAATGTGCTGCTCATTGTGTTGGATTGTCAATGCAACCCTCTTCTCCCACTCTTCACACAATGATAGCAACACCACAGGAGAAATGCCAGCACAGGCATCCAGTATCCGTAGTTTCAGGTGCTGCACATCTCGTATCTTCACACCATAGACAATTGCCTTCAGATGACCCCAAAGATAAAAGTCTAAGGGGGTCAGATCGGGAGACCTTGGGGGCCATTCAACTGGCCCACGACGACCAATCCACTTTCCAGGAAACTGTTCATCTAGGAATGCTCGGACCTGGCACCCATAATGTGGTGGTGCACCATCTTGCTGGAAAAACTCAGGGAACGTGCCAGCTTCAGTGCATAAAGAGGGAAACACATCATCATGTAGCAATTTCAAATGTCCAGTGGCCTTGAGGTTTCCATTGACGAAGAATGGACCCACTATCGTTGTACCCCATATACCACACCAAACCATCACTTTTGTTGTTCCAACAGTCTTGGAGAGATCCATCCAATGTGGGTTTGTGTCAGACCAATAGCGGTGGTTTTGTTTGTTAACTTCACCATTCACATAAAAGTTTGCCTCATCACTGAATAAAATCTTCTGCGTGAACTGAGGGTCCTGTTCCAATTTTTCTTTTGTCCATTCTGCAAATTCTGTGCGCCGATCTGGATCATCCTCGTTGAGATGTTGCAGTAGCTGGAGTTTGTAAGGGTGCCATTTGTGAGTAGCTAATATCCGCCGAAGGGATGTTCGACTAATGCCACACTCCAGTGACATGCGGCGAGTGCTACGCTGTGGGCTCTTGCTGAATGAAGCTAGCACAGCCACTGATGTTTCTTCATTAGTGACAGTTTTCTTGCGTCCACATTTTGGCAAATCCAACACTGAACGAGTTTCACAAAACTTAGCAAGCAGTTTGCTGACTGTAGCATGGGAGATGGGTGGTCTCGTAGGGTGTCTTGCATTGAAATCTGCTGCAATGACCCGGTTA
This sequence comes from Neolamprologus brichardi, assembly GCF_056152115.1. Taxonomy (NCBI): domain Eukaryota; kingdom Metazoa; phylum Chordata; class Actinopteri; order Cichliformes; family Cichlidae; genus Neolamprologus; species Neolamprologus brichardi. The sequence goes on along the minus strand of NC_142116.1, from coordinate 3,299,816 downwards.
CCAGATATCAACACAATTTCGATCCGCTCCTCACGTGTTAACCTCTTCGACATGTCAATGGCTGTGAACAAAGAGAAACTTGTAAATAACTCATGAAAGAATAAAGTTATGTTGAAACCAAGCACACCATTGTTTTTCTTGTGACATTACCAATAAGTTTGATGTGTCACATGGCCCTCTTCCTATTGAAAAAAACAAAAGTTGTATCCAAGATGGCCGACTTCTAAATGGCCACCATGGTCACCACCAATCTTGAGGAGTTTGCCCCTCACATATACTAATGTGCCACAAACAGGACTTTAATATCACCAACCATTCCCATGTTATTATGGTGTATCCATATAAATGGCCCACCCTGTATATTTTTTTTATTCTTTGCTAAATGTCCTTGGTTCTGTGATAATTCAGGTATAAAGGTGAAATGAAAATGAGCTTAGACACAGTGCTGGTTTCACTGCATATTAACAAAACTGACCTATGGCGGAATGCTTTGCAGTGAGGCTATTTCTGAACTCAGAACAATCCCCGTGCAACATGTAGCACTACTTCTGTATTTTTAAATCAGTTATACAATACTGCAAAATGTGGATGTTTTGTACAGCATAAACTTTTTCAAAATTGTTATTTTTTCAAACGGCAGACTTGATTTTTAAATTAAAGGGTTGTGGAATTTTAATACGGAGTTCTGTTTTCAATGACTCCAATTTTATTTCAGCCTTTTGTAATAAAAACATTTGATTTTCAAAAATTAAAGGAAAAAGTAAAATTACTCTGCACTTGAGGCACTTGAGTCTGACGAGAACAAATCAGTAGACAAATATAATTCATAATGTGTGGTGCAAACAAAATGTTGAAGATGCATAGATATAGCTCTTGTTAATTCAATTCAATTTAATTCAGTTTTATTTATACAGCACCAAATCACAACAACAGACACATCAAGGCAATTTATATTGTAAGGTAGACACTACAATAATACATACAGAGAACAACCCAACAGTCATATGAGCCCCTATGAGCAAGCACTTTGGTGACAGTAGGAAGGGAAAAACTCCCTTTTAACAGGAAGAAACCAGTCGCATGAGGGGCGGCCATCTGCCGTGACCGGTTGGGGTGACAGAAGGAAGACGGGACAAAAGACATACTTGTTATTAATCTCTGGCTCTCTTCCACAGCATGATTCAATGCAGAGAGGTCTATTAACACACAGTGAGTGAGAAAGGTGATTGAAGAAGAAATACTCAATTCATCATGGGAATCCCCCAGCGGCCTACACCTATTGCAGCGTAACTAAAGGAGGATTCAGGGTCACCTGATCCAGCCCTAACTATATGCTATGAAAGTCTTAAGCCTAAAGGTTTAAACTAAAGGCTCTGCCTCCCATTTTACTTTTAAATACTCTTTTTAGGGAAGCGAGAGAAAAAAACAACCAACTCTGTTTATTTCCCACTTCCTGAGTGAGAGTGAGTTATAGATAGATGAGTTATAAGCGTAGATGGCTGAAGGGAGTGAGGTTAATATTACTTTTGTGCCTGCTTGAAGTACCGCGAGGCTCAATTTTTGCAGGACATCTACTTTACAATGTGAAGCACAAAGGGATTCAGTCATAGCTAAAGGTGCAGTGACGGGAGGCTTTCAAACTTTACACCCGAGGACCGATAAGCCGCTAGCTTTATCCCACAATACCACAGACTGCATTGGTGAATGTGGCTTCTCAGTTCTGTGGCTACCTGTACATTATGTTCTGTGTATCCCTTGACAGGCCCGAGGTGACGACAGTCTATTTTCAGCGCGCATATTGCAGTGCTGCCCTGTTCCAGTTTGATTGACAGCTCAGTTTGAGGGTGGAAGAAAGACTTTATGTTGCCTCTGGATGATGTGCCAATCACAAGTGGACCAATTGTTGTTGTTAAGCATCATGTGAGAACGTGTGAGAGTCATTATGTGAGATGTGTACAGACCTCTATAGCTACATTTGGTGTGAGTCAGAAAAGTAATGTTTAAAGTTGGGGAGATGGTTTGAAGGTTTGCCTCTTTTGAGCTGTTTTCAAAAACTCACTGGTGACAGTGTTGGCCACAATACAAAGCCAAGCTGTTTCTACTGATAGTTTCATATCCCTATTGTCTACATATAATTCATCCATTCTCTTCCACTTATTCAATTCAGGGTCGTGGGGGGAGGAGCTGGAGCCTATCCCAGTTCCTGGACAGGTTACCAGTCTATCACAGGGAGACATTCACACCTATGGGCAATTTAGAATCATCAATTAACCTAACCCCACTAACTGCATGTCTATCTACAAGAAGCTGGGGCAAAATGAGAAGAAGCCCAGAAATCCATGAAAGAATCCAAAGGTTGTACACTAGAAAACAATAGATAACCTTTCCAGTCATTGTGACTCTTTTATGTAATAACTCAAAGAATCTGGCAAGTGAGAGGTAAAAAAATCTAAATATGTTTATATATTCTGAAGAGATTGGTTACTGATTGAACACAGGTGTGCCAGTAAGGTAATATGACTTACTGATGTGTTAAATGCGGGCTGTGGGCCAGTATCATTGCTTTAGATCACTTCTGGGACACTTTTGAAATACACTGTGGCACATCAGATGAAATACAAAACTCGGTCTTAAATAGCCATTAAGCCTTGAACAGTTGCAATCTAACCTGAGAAAAGAGAAAACTGTTGCTACTGGTTTCTAAGGCACTAAATGGGCAGAAGACCAGAATACAGAAACCAGACCAGAATCCTTAAAAGGAGCAGTTAACATGTAGCTGCTACTAGCTGAGCAAAGAATAAAACTGCATTTGAGTCAACATAAGACACTTTGAGGAAATTTTATTCTCATAATAATCTCTTAATGTTTGAAAAGTTTAATGTCTGTTTTTTGTCTACAGCTTCAGTTTCTTTATGTCATGGTTCTCAGAATCTGGAGAGGATGTGGTGTGTTTTTCTCTTTGCCTCACCATGGTGGAACTGGACTTTGCTTCCCCGCCTCCTAACTGGCCCCCAACACACACCTGTGGCTCGTTCACACTGATTCTGCTCTGGCTTGTAGTGAGTATTATTCCTGGCAGGCTACTTAAGATTGCAGGACATGCTGCTTCATGGCTGGATCATCGTACTACCTAGCGTCAGCGTAGCCTAGCTACTAGCCTCTGCCTAACAGATTGTGACACTTTATTTGGCTGAATATGACTTATATTCATATTTAACAATTAACAGGTAGCAGTCAAGAAAAAGTAAAATAACAAAAAATAATTCCAAGTAAAATCTAAAATCTGAGCTTTCTGAGATGCATTTAACAGTTTCCTACAAACCTTAAACTCCAGTCTCAGGTGTTTTGTAAACCACCTCTCCACCTGACTCCCATTGTGAACTCCTTTGAGGACAGTTCAAACTGCCTAATCACGTAACTTGTATGGTGTATTTTCATATTTTCAGTGTATGGAATAATAAATGAGTGTTTTGTGTGTTGTTTGAGTAAAGATGGTCCATCATGATCTTGTCCATAAAATAAGTCATTTACATGACGCAATCTCATTGTAAGAGAAATTCAGTAGTTCTAGAAAAAAATCACTTCAGTTTTAATTGTGTATAAATGCAATACACTATCATAGTTCTTGGCAGGACACAGTGTCTTGTCCTTTTGTACTAAGAGGATAGACTTGGTTTCAGCCTTTGCTTTCTTTTTTTTTTTTGGTCAGATTTGCGATTATGGCTTTCCATAGCTAACATTTAAATACCTGAGGCTGAAACTACTGGTTAAAAAATGTCAATAAGAAGATATTAGAAGTGAAGAAAATGAAGATGATTAATCACATGCATTGCCCTTAAGTCATTATGCAAATGTACTTTCTATAAGGTTGGAAACCCGCAGTCAGCTGACACAGAAGAAGTCACTTGGAAGAGTTGGGAAACCTTTCTCTGATTAACCCTTTAAGACCTACCATGAACCAAGTCCGCCAGAGTTGATATTATATTTTTACATGCTATAGAGCCACTTTTGGGAGCATTTCAAGTTGCTATATATCAATACAACCATTATAGCCCAAATTTTATAATAATAATATGTCTGCATTAAGTGCATAGAAATTACATAAATTGCAAAAAAGTGCAATAAACTACAAAAATATTGAAAATCATTTTTGTTTTTTTAACATATATTTCTAGTTAGAGAAATTTAAGAGGCTTATCCCTCAAAACTGTAAATACAAAAAGGTTGCACAAAATAGTTTCCTACCACGGGAAATTTATTTTGAGTGTCTTCATAGTTTTATTTTTGAGATACACCAATTTTTATATACTGCAGGCAAAACGAAAATAAATATTATAGTGCAAATTTGCAAAATAACAGCATATGCATCAAAATAAACCATTTCCAGCAGTGCAATATGAGTCCTAAGTATCCCAGAAATGACACAGAAAGTCATAAAGTCAAAGATAACTTTTAAAAACACCAGTATAGGCTCATGAGGCCCTGATGGTTAAAAAAAACTACATTTCCGCGAAAATGACGTCACTTCCGGTTTCGGGCAGGTCATGGCGGACATGCAAACGTTCGCGCTGACGTCTATTCCAATGTAGAAAGTGTTATGAACAGCTGATCGGATCGGCAAAGCATGTTTCTGGAATATTATGTTTTTGTTCCTGCAAGCGCTTTTTATGCAGTTTTTGCAAAGTTATATGTGGAAGGAAACTGTGACCGAGGACAAGCTGATGGCATAAGATGTAAGTACAACTCCTCCAGTTTCATATGCAAAAAAAATTATTGTGCTAGCTCACGTGATTGCAGAGCTACCAGGATTTAAAAATAGTTATGCAAAACAGAGCGTGCTGCTCTGACCGGCTTTAAAGGGTTAAACACATCACATCCAGATGAACAGAATCAACTTTTTGGGATTTCCTTACCTGGACGATTGAACATGCATCAAGACAGTGAAGCTACTATTTATTTAATCTTTTTAGTCTGGGTGTGTGTTTGGTTTTCTTTTTTGTTTTTTTGTCATGGCAAAATGTGGTAGTACTAGCTACTGTAGCAGGAATTAGCACAACCACAGTTTTTAACTCTTTGGCAGATGTTTGCTCTGCTATGAGCGTAGTGTCTTAAGTGCATGTGGCTGTATGTTACACTCACATGCAGCATATGCATTGTGGTTCGTCACTAAAATGCATAATTTGTTTACTTGTAATTGTTTGTGGTTAACAGCACAATGGTTAATGACTTGCTAAACAGATTTCTTTAGCTTGTTAAAGTTTCATTATTTCTTCATTTGGTGTCAGGGCATATTCAGCTGTCACTTTCTCCTTCAGAAGAAGGCCCAACGCGTAATGCTGTAGGCTATTTAATCTCATTAAAGCCCAGAATCAAGATAAGAAGCATTGCGTTGACTGGCAGGCTGACTGTTTATTTGCATTTTTCAGTGCCACAGTATTTGCTTCTTTTTGTGATCATTTTTGGAAGGAGAAAATGGTAAAAGCAGCGCAGCTTTGGTGCTAAACATTGTTTTTCAGATCCCATACAGATGTAGCATGTTTTTAGCACATGCAGAAATACGTGTTTAAACTTGTTCAAGTGCAAAGTGTCCACCAAAGCATACATGAGGAAACAGGGGAGTAGGGAAATGAGTTTCTTTGCTTAAAAGGTGCTAATAGCATGCAAAATCAGAGAGTGCCTAACTTTTTAGCCTATCTAGACTGCCCCTTCATACTGCAGCCAACACTTTCTAGACAGAGTGGCACATTAAATATTCTCAAAGCTCACCGCTCAATGAACTAGAGGGAGATGGAGAAAAGGAGATGAAGGAGGGACAGTGATGGATGAAAGAAGAGGAAGAAAGAATCCCAGCAGGTGGGAACATGAGGTATGAAAGATGTGGATGTGGATTCTTCTTTTGAAGCAACAAAAGAAGAATCCAGAAAGCCAAAAATGCAAAACAAATGTTTTTCAATTTGTCCATTATGTTCAGATTTTCATGAAAAATATTATAATTATTTTTATAATTATTATGTTGAGCTGGAATTGGTCTGCTGTTGATTTTTCCTGAATACTCTCTCACTTTTTTTTTTATTAAACAGATTAAACAGACGCACACACTCCAGACACACAGTCCCTCTCTCTGCTGCCAAAAGCTGTCAGGAAGATCAAAGTGGTTAAATGTGTTTGATGGAATACTCTGCTTTCTTCATTTACCACATAGACTGGCTTTGACTTGAAAGAGTTTTCATTGAAATGAACTTGATACTGGAGTGCATTTGAAACAAGAGTGGATATTTAGAGGGGTACAGCAGATAGCTGTGTGGGTGTGATTAGTGTGTGTGCCAGGGCTGTTCCTCAGTCCGTTCTATTATAATTTGGGGGGCTCAGCTTTCAGTACAAAGCGGCACACAGAATCACATTGTGATATGAATGAGGGTTAATGTAAAATGTCAGCATTGGTTCGCTTTTGCATTTTCACTGAGTTCAACTCGCTCTTCCAGATATGCAGCCTCTCTGTCTCTCATTATGTCTCCATTGCATTAATTCATCTTCAGATCTTGCTATTATCTTCATTTCCATGTCTAGATGGTCCCAAAAACCTGCTCAATCACACCTTCCTCCTGTCCCTAGTTACCCTCAGATGCTGCAGATGCAACTTCACTTCCACTTAGACCACTAACAAGACCTTAAAAAACCCAGTAAGAAAGTCTGTTGGGCCATCTCTAAGGGTAATTGAGTGGGTAGGCGACCCATGTCAGTGAACAGACCCCAACTGTTTCTTCCCTTCATTAGTAAAACCATGACATGCAAAGGAACCATGGCAACCAGCACAGAACACTCACATGAGAAAGATAAGGATCCCAATTGCAACATTGTGTCTGTGTTTATGCAACTGAGTGTGTTATATGAGGGGCACCCATCTGTCAATAATTAGCCTACACCTCTGATCAATAGCTTTGATGCCTGTTAGGATTGAGCGAGGTGTATTCACCCGATTTTCCCCAAGTTAACTGAAAAATAAAGCACTGATCTTTGTTTTTTTAATTAAAGAAAGTACAACTGTATTGACAAGATATGCCAACCTCAATATTTACTGATAGTAGGTGTGAGTCACAATATTAAAAAACTAAGTGAAAGGTCAAAGGTTAAGGTGCTTTGTGTAGCGCTGCCAGATCATCCTGATGCATCAGTTTATATCCTAAAGCGACAGGCTTGTGTTTTTATCAATTCAGGAATTCACTTGAACCCTTTTCTCTTATTTACAAGATATACACATCTGCCTGTATTATTGTCTAATACTGCAGAACAAAGTAATACACTTGGATAACAACAACATTAGGTTGTCATTAAAAAAACAACAGCCATTTAGTCTTTTTTTTCTGAAACTGACTCATGAAATTGAATTTTGCTGATTAAAATTTTATGGGATTTAAGAGTCCATGCTGAGTGTGAGAAAAGGAATAGTAACAGAAGGTAGAAATAGAAAGAATTGGATTAATGATGTTTTTCTCTGTAAAGAAACAGTTATCAATCTAAACCATTCTATTCACCACACTATGGGCTGTGACTGCGTCTAACTTGCATAGTGTCACAGGCTGGGTCTCTGACCCAGCGCTCTGAGTTCATTTTGTATTTGTCTCATTTTAGATTTGTGATTAGTTTATGTCATTCCTATTTAGCTTTAGTTAAGGAAAGGCAGTTATTATGTATTGTTTCCTTGGTTTCTATGTTTGAGTTCTTGTATCGTTCATCACGTGTTAGGTCTGTTAAGCTTGTGTTGTCATGTCTAGTTTCAGTGTTTCCTGTTTTATTTTGAAGGAGTCGTGTGTTCTTTGTTCATTGTATTTAGTTTCACTTCCCCTGTCGTGTCATTAGGCTCATGTCAGTCAGCTGTTCCTCCATGTGTTCCCACTTCCCCTAATCACCTCCTGTGTATTTAAGTCCTCTGTTTTCAGTGTGTCATTGTCAGATCGTCTGCTTTGTTTGCAAGCCAAGAAGTTGCGTCAAGTTTCCTCATGTCAAGTCCATGTTCCTGTTGTAGGTTTTTAGTTAATTTAGCTCACCCAGTTTAGTTTATTGTTAGCCTTGCATTTTGCCTTTTGTTTACAGTTATTTTGCCAGCCTCAATAAACGGCTCGTTTTCTGTTATTCAAGCCATGTTTCGCATTTTGTTTCCGTCTGCATTTGGGTCCATCCTTCACTCTACACACAGTCAGCCCTGCTGATTGTGACACATAGGGTCTTTGTGTCTATACTATAGCTATATTGCAGTTTTAATTCTTGTCATTTCATTCTAAATGCTACATCTGTCACAAATACATGTTGTATTTCATTTCAGCTCGGCCCCCGCACCACTCTTACTGCGACTCTTTTGTTATTGTCGTGATGCAACCATACTCTTTTAATGGATCTTTTTCTATGTTGTTGTCGAGTTAGTGAATATCAGAGGTGTTACTGACTCAAAAAAAAAATCTCACTTTTCAATTTTGTATCAAAGCCTTGGATGTAGCTGCTCCGTGCATGACAAAGAGCTGTGAAAGTGAGTCTGAACTTGTTTGATTCCATCAGTATTTGCGATGTCTCACAAGTTTAGATGGAAAGTAATATGAACAGCTTTTAGTTTTCACTCAGATGAGTCTTTCTAAATCAATGTACATTTACCAAGCCTAAACATGTGGCTACGACAAATTTTGTTGGGGAGTAAAAGATGGTGAAAACAAGGACCCTACAGACCTCATTTACTTTTTTAATAGAATCCCTAATCAGAGATAAAAAAAAAAAAATAATGGAGGCTTCAGGCTGCTTGAGTGTTTGGAGGGCTTAATGAGATAACAGAGGATCTATGCACAAACAACACCAATTTTCAGAGCTGAGGAAAAGGCTGAGATGGAGGGCCGAAGACAAACAAATAAAATGAGGGCAACGGAAATTCATTCTGGGTTTGATTTGTTTGCATAATCAACAATAAAACAGGTTTCAGGATATGCGTTGCCACTTACTGATCTGGAATTCCAAAAAATATTACAAACTAAACCTGTTCACTTGTAAAATCTTTAAGAAATAAGTAAACAAAAGACATGAAACTTCAAAGAATAGTCAAATACACCTGAGAAGCAAAGCAGCCTTGTTTCATTTTGAGGTAAAAGCTAATTGTATTAACATAGCTATTTTCAAAGCCTCCACACTGATACATTTCATGCAAATTAACACCATGAAACCCATGAAACACCTTACCAATACAAATGTTGACAAAAGGAACGGAAACTATATGTATAAAAATAACATTTGTACTTCTATTTTACACATTGCTGCTGATATTTTAAAGACTTACGTCTGTGTTACACAGAAAGTCTTGAAATGTCTTAAAATGGAGTTGATTAGAAACATTTTGTAACTCTCCCAGTTTTGCACAGTAGCTTTGCATTTTACATCTCAGTGGTTGGTTTTACATTCCAAGATGTTCCTCTTTGATTCGGTCTCACAGCAGCGGATGAAGGATCAAAGCCAAGAGTTTTGCATCAGTGGTACAAGTGTACGGTGCGCAGTAGAGCAGATAAGACCAATAGTCTCTTACTTTGATTCGTTTCAATGACATCTTCCAAATAGTCTAATTGTTGTTGTTGTTATATCTTTGTACATTTCTGTTGATTGACCAAACAATTCTCTGACATAGGATCAGAATTCTTGGTAGTGGCAGAAGTGAAGCAGAGGAAAATTTGGATGAGCATCTCTATCTGGCCAGATTGAGGTATAAGGGGTGGGTCACACCAATCAGCATCAGGAGGGCAGAGTGTCAGAAAAGCAATGAGATTTAGAGGACACGGGACAGGGGCTGAGTGCTTTGCAGAAGAGAGGGAAGAAAATAACTGGACCAAAGCGATAATGACAGAATAAATAATAGCCTGGGAAAGTGGAAGTGATACAAAGAGTAGCTGAGTAGCCCACCCAGGAATGCAAAGAGATGAGTGAATACATGATTTATTTAAAAGAGGATGCTATCCAAAGCTCACTGAATACTGTTTGGTAAATAAAAGCTCTGAATACATCCAGCAACTATCAAAAGTAGAGGTCAGTAATCCTAATATATACAATTTTAAACTACTTACTTAGACTTAGACTTAGATCCTCCCGCGCCGATCGGCGCATCGGGCGACAAGAGAACGCCATCGAACTCGGTCTATCGCGGCAGTTGTTGCTTCATCCCATGACAGTTCGACTGAACGTAAATCTTCAAGGAAAGTCCTCCTCCATGTTATTTTGGGTCTTCCTCGCTGTCTCTTTCCATTCTTTGGGTTCCACAGACCCGCAGGTCTCGGGTCCGGTAGCTGAAGGATGTGACCGGCAAATCTGAACCGACGCTTGGTGACTTGGACATGGAGCGGCTCTACTCTCGCACGGCGATATACTTCTTCATTGGCAACGCGATCCCAATATGTGATCTTAAGCAGCCGTCGAAGACAACGTTGTTGGAAGACGTCAAGATGGCGGTTGATCTTTGCAGTTGATTTCCAAGTCTCCGCTTAAACTACACACTACTTTAAATTGGCAGAAATGATATCCCACATCCCAATGAAAGTTGTTTTTTCAATCCCAAATGGTCCCTAACTTTTGTTTGCACCAGTTCAGAGTACCCAGTTGGGAGTTCCCAGCTTTTTGGAGTCGATGAGTGGGAGGCTCGAGGGTGCTCGTTCTGACGACTCTGTTGTCTTACTGGGAGGCTTCAACACTGACGTGGGCAATGACAGCGAGATCTGGCAGGGACTGATTGGTAGGAACAGCCAGCCTGATCTGATCTGCAAAATCAGTCTGTCAATAAAGAACACCACGTTCAAACATAAGTATGCCCATAAATGCAAGTGCACCAGGTCGTATGTTGAAGAAATCATACGCAAAGAGTGATGTGTGTCTCTACACACAACTAACGTATCCAACTGCCTAAAAATACTACAAACTGTAGTATAACTAACGTATGAAGGCCACAAAACAAAACAGTGAATCATCCAACATGAACTCAGAAGTTTATAAAAAGACAATGTGTCCACCCAGCTCACAAAGATATACTGGAATAACCAACACAGTGGCAAAAGATATGTGTCCAGTAAACATGGTGAGTAACACTGGCGTCAGGAGAAAATTTACTGGGAAAAACAGCTATGTTATCCCCTCACACTGTTAGTTTTCTAAAATAGCTTAAAGGGGAAAATACACAGCTGATAAGGTTTTATTCACATTCATCACACAGGTGCAATGAATGGAGTGAAAGACAATATTTTGCTTAGATCTGAATGAATAAACATCATATTTGTGTGCAAAGATGAATTGATACAGATTAAATAACAAGACTTGAGGACAATGTAGGTGTAAAGCAGTTCTCCGGTGATTAAACTTTGTGTTTGGTTTCAGTACAGTTTAATTTTTTATTCTAAGGGCTGCATGGATTTAGGTGACTAAGGAGAGAACAGATTTGTATGATATAAACAAATCTTACTGGAGCAGGGTTGTGTTTAGATGATGCAACAAAAACATTTTTGTCACTAAAATCAGTCAATAACCCCGATAAATAATTGTGATCTCAATATTGATCGAAATCGATGTTTTCTGTATTGTGTATATAACGTCTCAGCTTTGTTGGAATCGGGGTACATTCTGCTTTTAAAAATGCAAAATCAAAAATTTTGATCATATCGCTAGAAATTAGGATGTTGTAGTCCAGGGGGCATGGTGGGGAATATGAAAGTAATTGATTGCCTCTGGCTAACCCACAAAGAGATGATATGCAGCAAAGAGCTAGCAATTTTTCTGCTCCAGCTCCTGAGCAACCCTGAATTGGATAAGCGGTTAGAAAATAGATGGATGGATAGATGGCTATTATAGATTACCTTTCTCCTAAGTGAATCATCCAAACACATGTCCTCTGAGTTTGCCGTCTGGCTTCTTCGATTGTTCACACAAGACTGCAGCTGAAACTATTGAACATTTTTGATAGTGATCAGACCTTGACAGAAGAGGCTGGGAGCAGTGGATTAAACCAGGGTGTGCTGACCTTATTACAACACAGAGGACAAGACAATTATGGCCCTGCTGATGTCCAGCATCATGAAAACTGACCCGGCTCAGCTAATCAGATACAGAAATCTCCGATCTTAACCCGTAGCTGTACATTAGGAAAAGATCTGAGACAGACGAGGAATTTTAGAATCTACAATCTGATCCAAACAGTATTGTGAATAGATTGAAATAAAACGTGAGCAGTAGTTTAATAACAAATTTACGCTGACTTAAGAAAACTTTGACCAACCAGCCATCACGCCTGCTTCTCGTATTAGAAACACATTCATCAGATTACAATCAGAATTTTCTTGTTTTTTTTATTCTGAACCTCTTAAAAAGATCATTAACACCATAAAAAGCAATCATAGCAAATTTCACAAAGTAATAAAAATGTAAAGCAAACACAAATTTAAGGCTGGATACAGAACTGAAACCCAAACTAAACTACACACTAAAAATAAAACAATATACTACTACTACTACTAATAATAATAATATTATTAATGATAATAAATAATATTATTATTAATAATAATATTATTATTAACAATAATATTATTATTAATAATATTATTAATCATTATTATTATTGTTATTATTATTATTAATAATAATAATAATAATAATAATAATAAACTGTCTGCAGCATAGTCAGTAAATTCATTCATAATGCATTTTAGGAGGCATGCAGAATAAGCTACATCTTTAGGACCTGATTTAAAAAAGGCATAAACTTTTTCACACACAGGTCATGTGATCCCACCATTTAGAACTGTCACAGTGGCCCCCCCACACCCTCTAGCAGATCATTACATGAAGGAACCTTTTAAAAAACAAGCGCGTCCATGCTCACAGGTGTACACACGGGTGCTCACACACACAAACTACACCCTTTTTGGCTCCTACCTCAAAGCACACTGTGTGCTGTCGATCTTACGTGCTGCACAATAATGTTTAATATTTAGTATTTACTGTTATATTCCCATATATCATCGTGATGTTGTTTATTGTATTACTCTCGTTTTCTTCTGCTTGTTTTCTTTTTTCTTTCTCAACAGCTGATCCAGGTGATCGATATATGTATTTTTTTGTCTGCTTATTCTGTTGGTTTTTGTTTTTTGCCCCTTATCCCCGTCCCTCTTCTCAGCTGTTTTTCTTTCCCTTTTCTTTCCTCCAGTCAAGTCTGTCCCATATTCAGCAAGTGGAAATAAAATAAACAATAAAAGGTGAATCAAATGGACCATTTGGTAAAGTAAATCCGTTGGGCATCTTTCTTCGCCTTTAGACAATAATTCTGATGGCAAAAGAGCCAAACGGGACAGGCAAAAAAAAAAAAAAAGAACTGTCACAAATCTGTTTTTGTTTTATTTTAATTTCATTATTATTATTATTATTATTATTATTATTATTATTATTATTATTTTCGTAAGCACAGCTAACAGCAGAGCTTCTCCTCCAGAGAGGCTGTGAGATGAAATGTGAAAACCATTTTTAACTAACGCTAACGTTAAATACGGTTTAATGTTCCGCCTGTTTTATTGGCTCATGGCACCAAATTTATTCGAAAAGAAATATATCAGAAGATAGAAGCTCTGTAATGATGTATTTGACATATATTCATCAACTTAAACCTCAAAGTAATATATTCACTGTAGGATTTCACAGCATTTCCCATTTCCTACTATTTCTGTTGTTGGCCGTTACAAAATGAATGTGCACTGGCTATCCTCTGGAGTTTGACATTAGGCCTCCAGGGTGTACTCTCAGATGTTTTCACCTGGCTGCATTGATTCAGCAGAATTATTCAGTTCAACAGCAGAGTGGTAAATGAGGAAACTGCTGCCTCAAAAATAAAAAGGAAAGGAGGGCTATGAAATGAGGTTATAGTCACTGATTTTCATAATTAGAAAACTGTCATACCTCTGGTAGATATCGGCAGTTTGAGACATTATTTCCAAGATATACCACAGTGGCACAGTACAGGAAACAATATCTTTTCCCTTATTTTGTACAGCCACCTGAGCTGATTGTAGCTCAGTGAAAAAAGAAAATAGTGAGAACAAGCAGCCTTTTTTATTTATTTATTTGAAAAATATAATCTACAGTTATTTTTCAGCAGAATAAAAATTAATAATGGTTTTCTGCATAATGGGACAGAGATAGACTAGAGCTGGAGGGTTAGTACATTAAATCATTTTTTGGTGCTTTCATAAATCTTAAGCATAATTGATATGCAAACTCACAGGATCCAAGACTTAAATGGTGAGAAGTCTGTGTGTACATGTCCAGGTATGTGTGTGTTAATCTCCAAAGCCCTTGGGCCTGACCCTGCATGACCGAGCAGACACTTGTGCTATTTTAATGGAATAGGGATGACAGTTAGACTGAGATAAAACACTACATGGCTGCCTAATCCTAAGCTACAAACAAATATGAACTGTACAAAATCTCAGATAATCTGTGATTTAAATCAGTGATTGTAAGTATTCAATATTAACATCGGCCTTCCTTTAACCTCCACTTCATTTAAATCAAACTGGTAGCAAATCTGTGAGGTTTTGACACAAATATGTTGCTGAATATCATCATCATCAACTTTATTTATAAATCACTTTAAAACAACCACAGATGACACAAAGTGCTGTACATTGGAACTGTAAAATAAAATTACATAAGATATAAGTAAAAACCAAATAAAAGAAGAGTGAACTCATTAAATAACTACTTCAATTAAAAGAGAAACGAAGTCTCGCTGAGGTTAAAAGCCAAGGTTTTAAGACGTGATTTAAAAGTGGATATTTGCAAGGATAGAAATCAATACAGTGACTGATGACGTTTGATTGAATTGTTTGAGTCGGATATTCCTGGAAGGGCTGATTAAGCTGAGAGCCCACTCTCAGGCACACATTATTGCTCTGAACAAGGCACTAACACTTTGACCTTTGGGATAGGGCAGATTTCCCACTTGTTGTTTTCTTGTGATTGTAGACAATGCATTTGTTTGCTCATTAACTAAAAAAATAAATTGCATAATGGTAAATGTTGTGTTGCAGACAAGCAATATCATCAAAACAAAGGTCAGCGAAAACGATGCAGTTGGTAAGGGCTGGCATGTTTATTTTATTCGATTATTTCCTTCATTCTGCTTTTTGCAGATCTTTGCATCTATTGCAATACATTTATTTTACATTGTTTCCTTTTGTTTTTACCTTAGTTCTACCTATTGGTATTATGTCTTTTGTTTTGTTTTTTTAAAGTTGCCAACATTTCAGTGATCTCAAACGTTTTGAAACAGGCTTCTGTTTGTGCGGTGTGTCAGGTTTGAAGCTGTATGATAGTGATGTCCACAGACCATGCTAAACAAACACGTCAGTATAATCTAATAATAGACCTGGGGTATGTTATGATGTATGATGGGATTCCACTGTGAGGGGGTAAACAACAGATGGCATTAGAACAACAGTACTGAATATGATATGTACAACTACAGATGAGTCACAGGCAAAAGCTTAAAAAATTATTTCAGTCTAAATGTGTACTGTACATAATTACAGACAGCTCAAACTAACAGCGGGATTACCATATAAACAGAAACAAACACAAACTTTTCTTATTGAATCTTCAGATTCAATTCAGTCTTTATTGAAAATAATGTCACTTCAATGTAAAGTAATTGAATACCTTTCAATTTTGGACCATTTCACGTGGAGTGCAGGCCTTTTAGATTTTCCATGTGTTTACTTCACTGTTTTGTGTTGGCTTTTAAATTATTAACTACAAATGAGTTCCAGTTTAATTAGCGACTAATGAATGTGATTACAATAAGGGATTATTATCACAGAAAGCAGTTATCCAATCATTAAAAATTGTTTTCTTCTTCAGTGAAACTAGAGGTTAAGACTTATCCTGCCATGCAATGAAAAAAGATTCAAAAAGACCTTAATAAAATCATTCCTGTATGAGTAATCACTGCTGGGATTCATGCATCTGTTGCATTGTTTGGTTCTGATGTCACATTTATCAAGTTGACATCTTAAAACACAGAGCTGTGGCTCAGTAAACTAATATCATTATACTCCGAAAAAAATGTACAAAGGACAAATAGACTGCACGTCCTTCAAAGCTGACACAAGTGTAGTACAAAGATATACTGACCTTGTTCACAGCTGCTCCCACTGTACAATTTTCCTGAACAGGAAATTATTTTCTTTTTTCATAGTAGCATTCTAAGCAGCTGGTCCGAAAACTGTTTTTATCATTTACGGAATATTTCTAAACTCAGACTAATGGTATCAAAGCTTGAACTTGAGATGATTATTCATGCTTTTATTTCCTCTCGTTTAGACTACTGTAACGGCCTTTCTACTTGTTTTAACAAATCAGCCTTAAATCGTCTTCAGACTGTGCAGAATGCTGCAGCACGTCTCTTAACAGGCACCAAGAGAAGATCACATATCACTCCAGTCTTGGCCTCCCTTCACTGGTTGCCTGTAAATTTCAGGTTTCATTTTAAAATTTTAGTTCTAACCTTGGTCAGGCTCCTCAATATTTATCTGACCTGCTGAAACCACATACATCTTCTCGGGCTTTAAGGTCATTAGATCAGAGACTGCTGGTGGTACCGCGCACTCGTTTTAAAACTCGTGGTGATCGGGCCTTTCAGACGGCGGCACCACGGTTGTGGAATTCTCTCCCACTGTCTGCTGTTTTTATAGTTTTATTGTTTTACATTGTTTTATTTACTGTTATATTGTTTTTATATTCCCATTTCCTGTGTTGTAAAGCACTTTGTGATTTTTATCTGTGAAAAGCGCTATATAAATAAATTTTACTTACTTACTTAGTAAAGTATAGTGATGACTGTACTTGGTTGTAATTTGTTGGCAGATTCTTTATTGTTAATTACAAAATCCTCCACTTTAGGGGTAAAGTAGTGCATCTAGGAGAGCATTTTTACACACTTTGGCTATGCTAAAGTAAAAATTAGGACTCCCTAAAAATAAATACTGTAGCCTCATTTCCAATTCAAATTGTCACCACTGAATATCATCTACCTGATTTAAAACTTTTAAGAGACTCGGATCCTCTGGTTCTATAATTGGAGCTACAATCTGTTTTCGAGTTCAGCCATATATTTTTCTGTTGCTGTAAATGTCTTCTTCGTCAAATGAAAGTGCAAATGGGTTAACATGTAACTTATGTCCTTTTGGCTGTTTTCCAATGTGATTATTGGCAGCTCTTTAAAAGCACTACGCTGGTGCCTCTTTTAACAGTATTGGGTATTAGATATTTGTTTGTCAGAAGACAGAAAGAGACTGTGGGCATCCCTTGGGTTTCCCTGTGGGACCAATTGAAGGATTCTCCTACAGGCAGATGGCTATCTGCATGACTTTATACTAGTGTCTGTCTCATGATGCTATCATTCTAGTAGAAACACTGACAAGAACATTTGTACATAGAAGGATAAAGACACATAAAAATAGGGAGAGTAGACTTCAACGATGTAGCAGCAGCTTTAGTTTTAAGTTGCTCTTGAATTACAAACACAGCATTTATTTAACCATATGCAAAAACAGGTACTGCACTACATGAAAGAAACTAAACATTTATTTCAAAGTTGAAAGCTATCATTGGAGAAAATGGACTGTGGCATTTATACAGGAGACAATTATTCACATTCACATTCACCCGTCAGATTCTGATGGCTGAGTCTATTTGCGATAAAAGTGCTGCAAATACATCTCTTTGTTTTTTCCCCAGTCTCTCCTCTAATGCTGTGCAGTGGGTGGGGTCTGAACAAACGAGTGACGGCTCATGCGTTGTGGCTCCGCTCTGATCCATCTGGGACTCCTCACCGGTAACTGCCTGTGCTGCTGCAGAGCTGTCTTTTCCTGCCCCTTACCCCCCAACACACACACAAACACACACATACACACACTCATTATCCTTATCTGTACCCCACCACCCTTTTTTTTCTAGTTTTCTGTATGCAGTCTGCATCTTTACTCGCTCCCCTCCCTGCTAACGGAGGTGGGCAAGCTTCCCAGTGCTGGTGCATCTAGCAGGTGCAGCCTCTTTCTCTCCTCCCACCCTTGCTCTCTGCCTCTCTCTGTCTGTCTCTCCCTCTCGCTCTCTCTCTCCTCTCGCTCAACCAGTGTGCACTCTGCTCTGTCTGTGCCTGCGTTTTTTTTCTCCCTTCTCTTTCGTTCTTGGTCTCTCAGTGGCGGCAGCTCAGGGAAGCAGCTGCATGTTTGTCTGCATCCCAATTGCCACAGGTAAAGACAGCTGTATCATCTGATGTTGCTAACCCCGAGGGGGGGTTGGGGAGCCTTTGCTGCTGCGGCTGCAAGTTCTCATCCCGGCGCGGGGCGCACATTTCTAATCATCTTGAAGAACGCATCCTAGAGGGAACGACGAGCAGAGGACCCCAGCAAACAGACCAACAAATCACACGCTGACTGGAAAGAGCACAGGCTTCCAGGGACTGAGGAAAATATAATACTTCTCAGAAAAAGAATCAGTGGGATATATTTTCAACATTGTGGTGTCCTGTTTACGATTTTCCTCTTTCCTCGTGTTTTCTATTCTTTTGCTTTCAATTCTTTTTGTCTTTCCCATGCTTCTCATCCTCTTCCTCTCACAATTTATTCCTCTGTGCCGGAATTTGCTCCCTGCAAATAGATGAGAAGAGGCTTTCTGTGCGCTTGCTGCAGTATTAACAAACAGTACACTGAGTCAGTAGAGAGCTGAGCGGACAGCTTGGAGGAATCTGATCCACAGCCGGCTGGAGAAGGAGCAGGATCACGCGTCGCAGTTGCAGATTTATCCGCCCTGTGATACTGTGCAACAACACCCCTCATTCTTTTCCCCCCACCATCCATCTCTCTGTCCTCATCTTGAGTGTTATTTTTTGACTGGATCAAGAAAATTAATTGGATTCTACTGCTTTATTTTTAGCCTTATTGGAATATTGTAAATATAAAAAAGGAGCAAAGGGAGTTTGGATTTTTTTAGGTGAAACGGAGGAGGCTGCTCGAAAAGCAATGGGAGAGAAAGATTAGCAGATTATCATAGGAGAGTGTTGAAAAGACGCAGAAGCGATACACGTCTTAGTGAGCACTCTTTTTTAGTTATGAAAGAGACCGATTTTGGGATGTGAAGGACGCTGACTCGGCTAAAGCAGTCGGAACAGACTGCATCAGGAAACATTTTCTTTTCTTTTTTTCGGTCCTGCCCAGGGTGGGGAAGCAACTAGACCCACCCTGCAAGTTTAACTCTCTGATTCGATATTACTGTCCCGTCGTGGATTCTACATGGAGGGGACACATTCGGCATGTTAAGGAAAAGTGTTTTGGATTCTTTTTCTCCTTTTTTGCTGCAATGGCATCCAAATACTGATGCCATGGATTTCCTACACGTACAGATGTAAATCTGTTTCTTCCCATCCATCTCTCCCTTCCATCTCTCCTTGTTACTCCCTATTAGAGGCATCACTTCTTCCATTTTTCCTCTTGTTAACCCTGCTGTGAAGACTATTGGAGTTCACTGTTGCTTCAGCTGGACATTGAGAGTTGAGCAGGACTAAACACGGACTAAACACTTACACATCTATGCCAGCTCTTCAATTTTCCTCTGGGTGTCTCTGCGTGTGAGTGTGTGTGCTTGAGCGTTTGTGATTGTGTGCATGCATGTACCTCCTGCACCCTTTTTCCTCTCTGTCCATCCTTGGAATACATATTTTTGTGTGTGTGTTATTGAGAGACAGATTCTGTGGGGTCCATTCCTTCAAATTTCCATTTGTTTTTTTTTCTCTGGCCTTGTTGGAAACCTTTCTGCCATGTGCAAACGATGCCTATCACAGAGTTAACCCTTAATGAGCCATAAAGGACGACAGGGAATGATGAGTGAGTGTTCTGGGGCAGCTGCATCTGGGGCAGTAATCCTGGAAGAACCTGAAGGTTCGGGGGCTTCTGCGGGCCGTGGGGAGGGCCAGGCCCAGGAACAGGGTCCCCTTCGCTGTGCAGTTTGGCCTCGCCAGCAGACATGGCTGTGTGTGGTTCCATTACTTATTGGTTTTATTGGCCTTGGATTGAGCCTGATGCTGCTGAAATGGATTGTTGTTGGTACAGTGAGGGATTACGTCCCAACAGATCTAGTGGATGCAAATCGAATAGGACAAGATCCCATCTTCCTCTCCAAGCCAAGTGGGATTCCCAAGAGCCCCGATACTACCACTACTACAACTACTCCTACAATCGATAGCAGGAACCCCACTGCTAGAACTGCTACTGTGGCAAAAGGTAGAACTCGCACTACTGCTACCACCACAACTATAAATGCTAGAGGGGGTGGGGCGTCAGGCAGTCAGGTAACTCCTCGGAATCCCGGAAGTCGTAATGGACGCGGACCTTCGGGTTTTACCACAACTACTGCAGCACCACGCACAACTTTCATAATTGGAGCTGCAACATCTAGCTCCTCACCGCCCAATCCGACGGTTCTTCATGACTCTACACAGATGTGGACGGCAGAACATACTACTACAGAGACGATCTCCACCACACTCACCACACGTACGCACAGTCACCGCAAAACCCGTAAGTTTTTCATATACTACTGACTTGTGTTGTGTTTCAAAAGCTCCACTGATTGGTTAATCATCACCAAACATGACGTCTGAACTTATGGTTTCTTCCAAAACTTTTTTTTTTTGCAATTTACATGCATGACCTTCCTGTTTGGGAAATCATGTTCCTGATGGGTTTTATAGTCAAAACATCGAAGATGAGTGATCAATAGTATTGATTGGAATAACGAGCAGTAGTCAATAATCAAGTTTAGGTATCATTTTGAGTATATATAGGTTTGGAGGGTTTTTTGTGTTTCTCTAATAATCAAATGATCTTAAAATTCTTTTGCAAACAAACCACATGAAACGATCTTCTGCAGCATCCTGAGTAACTTGAATAGAAATTTATTCTGATGCATCGGATGGTGAATCTTTCCCTTCTGTTTTTACCTCTGTCGTGCAACTGCTCATACTATTGATTTGTGCTACGGGGAATTTTCTTGCAGCAATCAATGAAGCACACACCCGCACGCACCCGTCTTCCTCCATGACAAATTTCTCAGCTCCCAAAATGGTGTCACATTGTGTGCTGAACCTTCATCTGCTTGTTATGTCCCTGTTTCTGATCTGGTCTTTGGACTACGCTCAGAGCTTCACAGTGACAGGAGTTGCTTTATTTTTAACAGTGTGATCTCATGCACTGCATGTATCAAGTCTCTCGCATCTGTGCAGAGAGCCTCACAAAGAAAAAACTCAAACCTCAAACCTGTATTTCATGATTTTTAGGTGATGGGGGTTCCTACATTTCATATGCTGTTTATTCCTTCCTGCAGTTTAACACTGTAGTTAACTTTCAGTTGACATAATATCAGTTAATGAGTTAATGCCAATGCCATGATCAATTACTTGTGAACTAATAGATGAGAGTATGTCATATAATATATAGTTTATCATAGTATACATCATCAAGTATTTTGGAATGTATGATGCACACAATGCCCCCTATTATATTATGATAATTACACGTTGACAGTCATTTTTTAAGTAACTGATAAACAAAATCACTCCATTCCACCTTGTGTCTTGACTGCAACGGTGCAGCTGCTTCTTTTGTATCCATGATAATGAAAATGTCCCCAGATTACATGAGAGAGCGGGGAATGTTCCCTCTCATAATTAGAAACATAGAGGAAAAATTGTGTATCATTTCATTACCAGGAAGAAAAATGGGAGCCATTCATCATCATCAGTTCATTTATTAATTAACCATTAAAAAGGAATGCCATTTCTCCACCAAGTGAAAACCATTAAGCTTGGGTGATAGATATCCTGGGGAAAATGTCATTCCTTCACCAGCTCGCCCAAGAAAGTTCTGGCGTTGCACAATTGCCAACTCGTTCGATAATCCTAAACACCCTCCACCCTCCCACCTCTTCTATTCTACCACCCACATGCTGCTTTGATTTGAAAAGGCCATCATTTTTACATTAACCATCCATTATGTGTAAATGCGTTATATAATATGACTGAATTGGCTGCGTTGGCTTGTGCTCAGAAACTGGAGAATTAAAGTATAGCGGGCCATCTGTGTGTTCTTATCAATGCTCTCCCTTCCTTTGTAGGTCACAAAATTAAGAGTGACACAGATTGTGGTGCTGTAACTGATCTGTTAAGTGAGCAAAATAGTATGTTGCTGTGCACACGCTCTCAATGTAAACTTAAGATCCCAGATGTAAAAGTAGAGCATACCTAAAACATTGGCTAATTTTTGTTATTTTATTTTCATGACTAAAAACATTTTTTATAATAAAAAATGATTTACTAGGTTTCAAATATTATTGTTAATGTAAACACAGAAATCTATATAAATAATTTATTTTCTTAAAAAACGTTTGGCAAGCACAAAGCTCCTGGGAAAATAAAAAATAGGCAGCTATAAGCCTTTTTAGAGGGGGTCTAAAGTAATTCTCAAGTAATTCTCAAGTAATTTTCAAGTATTTCAGCTATTCGTGGGCAGTTGGGTCCTTAACCACCGCGAATACCGGGGGTTAACTGTACTTTCATCTGCAAAACTCCTGGTGCTTTTTAGCTTTAAGGGATATTTGGTGACATTCTAGCTTGTCAGTCAAAAATTCAGGGTCTGGCAACTACAGGAAGATATTATAGTTAGCAAGTGTCACTTTGCAAGAGTGACTGACATATCTAAATCTGTCGCAAAATCTTAAGTTATCCCCATGCTTTAAGCTGTAGAAAAAAAGAGACCTAGGATAAAAAATACCATTATAAGGAGCTGAGTGACCTCTGTGAAAATTTCAGGCGATGCCTCCGCAGTAATCCCAGTGGGATAAAATCAACTGAAAACTGGATATGTGTTATTTAACTAACTGTAACTAGTGCTTCAGATATAATGAACTATAAATCAAAAAATATACAAAATAAAAATAACACATATTAGTAAAGAATAGCAGATGAGTCCATGTAGTCATGAGTAAATCCATGAAAATAGACCAGGACTTTGTGTTTTTGTATGTGTGTGAGAGACATGCCACAAACACAAATGAGAGCGATAATGATACATTCAGTAGATTCAGATTTTTGATTGTGCTTTACGAAATCATTTTCAGCGTTAAGCTTCAGAAGATGCCGTAGTGCAGCCTGAGGTCTTTGTCTCCATGCTGAGCCACTCAGTGGGATTAGGTAACAGTCAAACACTGGCCCTGAAACCTAAATCCAGATTAACAGCCCATCACCATGACCATGGAAGCAACAGAATTACATCAGCCCACCTATCAGTCACATGCATTCTACACAGGCTTACAAGCAGCAGCCTAACTCCTGCAGGATTGTTTTGATATATGATCTGTGGCGGGATGTTTTTCATTAAATGATGCTGAGGTGACATGTTTAAGGCAGCGTTTTCTCTTAGCCATGTTTTAGGATCCCTCGGGGGTGCTGTGAAGCAGTCTGGGGAAGTTGTTTATGCTTATGTTAACAACACAGATATGACAATTACACAGAGTGAAGTCGTGTGTATAGCTTCATTCTGTGGCAACAGTATGATGTAGGGAAGTTGTATCTGTTTGTAGTGTTTATGACAAACATATATATTTTAAATATGCACATTTTACAGAAAAGAAATCGACTTATTTCTTTGTGCAGATTCTAATATTTCATCTGGCCAGAGCCTTTTATGAGGACCTTTTTATGGTTACCATATAAAAGAAAAGGATAGTTTCTGGGCTGAGCTCTGGTTAAGAGAGATGCTTTTAAAGTGAAACATAGTTGTTTTTTCGTCCAAGTTGTCTGATAAGGCTCTTGAGGTTTAATAAGACACACATTCCACGGTGGTGTTGGCATTCCTAATCCCAGTCCATCTTTAACCTCTCTATCATTACTATCATTCAAGACAGAAGAGTTAGTGCTATTATTGTTTGTAATTCAAAGTCGTTGTTTCCTAAAAGAACCAAAATATAAATTAAATGATCAATTTTGAAAGTATTCCATTCATATATTTCTTTCTAAATGTATCTGTTCAGTCACTCCTTTCATCTCCCATTTAATCTGATGACGAGATCTCAACAGTAAATTAATCAGAAAATTAACTTCAGCTTTCGTCACCTCCGCCAACACCAGAGGCATCACTGTACATGTTTGCATTACACTAATCGTCTCAGAGGGAGAGCTTTTCAGTTTTAAACCAGATTTTCCTTTTCAAACCAGATTGCACAGTTCGTGATCTTTACATTTGGATTAGCTGTCTGGAAGCTGCTTAGGAACAAGTTCCCAATGGGGTTTTTCTATGTACTCTGTGTGTGCACTGTATTCATTGATGCCTGTGCCACAGCAGCCTATGACTAAATAAAGCTATATATATATTTAATGCATTTGAACTAGCTGCAACCACTTGTGTGAATAATAACGGAAATAAGCACCGTTCTAGAAGTCTGATTGCCTCCTTTGCAAAGAAATAACTTTTCTGCACAAAATTACAGCTTATGGTTGATGAAATGTGCTATCCAATATTCTCTTGTGCCCTGTAAGAAATGTGTTATATTTTCTCAAGAATCCTGCCAAACGGTTGAGGTTGTTACTTTACTGGGTTATCTGAGGTCTAAGCAAAAGAGAGAGAGAGGGAAAAAAAGATCCCATACTATTTGTAATCAGTGGGCGGGCAACTGCACTGAGCCCCAGACTCCCATGGGCCCAGAAAGTCTCAGCCATCTGTTGTTAAGTTGATAAGCTGCAAATTTTGTTTTGGAATTTGTCATCTATTATTGAATTTAATCCATAGATGATGCCATAGCTTATATATTCTATGGCAATCCATAGCATTAATATTAATGTATCTTCCATGTAACGTGACATACCCTAGCTTACTGACTGCTTTGATACACACAAATATAGCTATATATGTGTGTGTGTGTGTGTTTTCCTTGTGATCCAGCTTGAGTGGGATGGATATAACCAAACACAGATCAAAGCACCTTGAAGTTTTTTGCTGATGCAGGCTGCGGTGCTTGACCACTAACCGAACACCTGAAATCTGTCATCTCATCTATTAAGAGTTTTAATTTGCTCGAGATGCTGTGCAAACAAAGCTTAACATGCCTTTGATTCATTGTGATGAAATGTCTTGCAGGGAGAAGAGTGATGCAATTTTAATGATGCGAAAGAGAAACATGTTCAATATGTAGTGGAAAGTGTAAATAATTGAAAATGGTCCTTTCACGAATCATCCCATACTGAGTAATTCCCCACTTCAGTGAATTCAGGTGTTTAAGGTTCTTTCACTTTTTGCAATGGGCAAAATTGCTTTCGGTGGTGAGGAAAATAAGACTTAAAGGTTTAAGAATTTTTCAGTTTGCCAAGGTTGAAAGTCTCCATCTGCCTCACTTCCTTTTTCCTGTTCGCCATCCCTTACGAGTGCATCTATCAGCAGGGTCCACATGATGATAAAGTACAAAGTGGTTAAATGCTCCCACAAACTTCCGAGGAGCTTTTAATAATTCATTCAGGTTTAAGCTGCCTTGATTAGATGAGGCTTACACTATTTTATTGGAGCCCATGGTGTTGAAGGTAACAGCAGATGAGATGTAGGAGACGTAAATTCCTTTTCTGGTCGGGTTCTCCAGAGGAAGCTGCCACCTGCTAGCTAAGTGCTCCAGTGTTTCCATTTTCTAAGGTGTTTTCTAATGTGTGGTCATTCAGAGTGCTCGTGGAAAACAGAATCATCAATATCACAAACTGGAATCGCTTTTAAAAAATTAGCATTAGCAATAGCATTTTTATTATATATATATTAGGTTGGACATAACAAAAGAACTGTATTGATTTTTCTGGGTTGTTAAATA
The DNA here is from genome assembly GCF_056152115.1 of Neolamprologus brichardi. Classification (NCBI taxonomy): domain Eukaryota; kingdom Metazoa; phylum Chordata; class Actinopteri; order Cichliformes; family Cichlidae; genus Neolamprologus; species Neolamprologus brichardi. The sequence goes on along the minus strand of NC_142116.1, from coordinate 3,273,863 downwards.
TGAGAGTTTTCCATGGAGGTAAATAATCTACAGCCCCCCCCCTTTTCCCCCAAGCTGCACCTTCGCCTCTCCCTCTTATTAAATCTGTCAGCTGGCCTACAGCAGCAAACCATTTAACAACAGTAAGCAAATAAATATTAGACTGTTATGAGTTCAACTGTAGCCAAGAGCTCTTTTTTTCGCATGTTTTGCTGTACTTATTTTTGGGGAGTTTAGACTGGGACACACAGCTCAGGGGGAGGGGAACTTAAATACCTAGTTGACCTGCAGATCAAGACCTGCAGAATTAGTGGACATAATAAAACAAAAAGTAATAATTGGCTGTAAAAATGTAAACAATGACCAATCGGAAACAAATAGCTTTAAGTACCAGACGGCAAATCAAACATGGAAAAAAGGCAGCAAATGAAGATGTAACCTAGGAGGGTATCCTGACACTGTACAGCCTATAGGTCAATGGCCTATTTTGTAGTTTTAAACAGAATGTCTGGTTTTGGGCAGGCACTCTTCTACCACTCTATCAATTTTCTATCAATTTTCATTTAACTCTCCACTTGTCGGAGGATCAGATAATCCGAAAGTTACATTTGACTTCTGGTTGCCAGGATTCGTGTAGATTCAAATTTGACATCTTAACAAGTAAATATTTCAGCTGTTGGCCCCAAACTCCAAACATGCTATTAACTAGATGTTCAAAATAGCAGATCCTGCAACACTGAAAACATATGAAACTGGTAAATGCTTTGTAAGGACAAGAGAAACATGAATGTTCATTTATTAATGTAGAATTTCCAGAACTAATTTACACTGTTTCAGTCTCATTTAGCTCCCATATTCATGTGTTCATTATCATTTGGTGTTCAAGCAGCCTGTCAAAAACCAGGAAGGACTATGCCACAAATTTTTTTTCCTATTCCAGTGTAAAATATTCAACACTGGTCTGAAAGAAAAAGAAAAGAAACAAAACTTCACCTTACATTCTGCTCGTTATGCTGCCGGCACCTGGTGCTAAACAATGTGATTAGCAAAAATAAAATGCTGAGATAGAAATTATTTCACCTTGACATACAAAGGGCTAGCAGAGGGCCCAGCAGTTCAGTCCAGAACCAGTTCTAATCCGACCTGATTTCTTTCAATGACTAAGCCGCTGATTGAATTTTCTTTACGCCGCTATCTCTCTCTGCCCCCCTCTCTCTCCTCATGTCACTCACTGCACGCCTCTCAAGGTCAGCTTGACTGAATCATATTGCTGCCACTCCTGCAGCTGATGTTGACTTTACTCAGTGGAGTTGCATTATGAGTGGTTATATGCAAGGTAAAACTCAAAGTTAGCATTTCCAGTAAAGATGGAACGCAGGTATTGCAAAGTAAAATAAACGAAAAGAGAGCATCCCTTGTTCAAAGAGCGAGAGAGAATAAAAACGTGACACAAAAAGTAAGAAAAATTGTGTTTGGTTGATTATTTTTTTTATGCTGTAACATTACTTCTTGGCAGTAAATCTTATACTGTTGGAAAGCCTTTTTATTAGCCTTTAGATGATGCTACATTTGCAAGGAAAATGCATTTGTAGGTTGAGCAGCAGAGTTGAGTATGTGGGCAAAGAAACAATTGTCTTGCTTTCGTGCTGTTTAATTGAAATGTAGACATGTATTATGTATTCTGACATACAATTGTGTAATGCAAACTAGACAAAGATAATCTCGTTTTTATCAATCATCAACATGTCATTGCATATCGTGAAGAAATGTAATATTGCATCAAATTAAACTTAAATTAAACTGTGTAACAATAAACATTCTAAAAAAAGTAACCAAAGTGGTTCAAATGAGATGACATGATCTTATGAACTATAATGTTAAATCTAATTCCTTTTTACATTTAGCACTGCTGCTGCACACATTATCTTTCATTTAAGGTCTAAATAACGATGCCCTCATTGTAATCTAATAAGCCAATTTCCTGCCAATTATTTTACACATTAGCATTACCTAAGTGGTTCCAGCTTGTTGTTTAGTTATTGGTAATGATATATTTTCTAAATCTAAATGTCTCCATTATATGAGCAACCTTAGCCAAAGCATCCTATGCAGGTTATTGATCCCATCGCGATTGTATCCTAGTCTTTTGCCACTCAGCAGTTTAGCAGGCAGCCCTGTGAGCAAACGGGCCTGCGTATGGGTGTGGGTCTGATTATCCTGTGCTCACTGCATTTTGCTGTGGTTATTTTTAGCTTCAAAGATTGTTGCCAGCTTCTCTCTGTGAGGCTGCGTGGACCGGCTTTTCTGGTGGAGGCCTTGGAACTGACAGCACTGGAAGAAATAGAACAAAGAACCACGGAGGCAGACAGCTGAAACAGTGACTTTAGTGTCAGTAGAAAATGTTTTTATTTGGGAAGCATAACAGCTAGGGAGGATTTAGCATGTTAAGCTCGGTGAAAAAATGATTTCTGTCTCGTGTTTGTTTATTTTGGGGATTCTGCCATTGTACCGTATCTTATTATGCAAAGTAACTGCAATTGTCTTCAATAAGAGTCTAAAGATGTAGGAAGCTATTTTCCAGGAAATCAGAGCTGTTAAGCAGGCATTAGTCATTATGTTACCGTGCTGAAGGCAACAGGAAGCTATCCAGAAGGTCACTTTCACCTTTGTGAAAAACACACCTCAGTCACACACACACACACGCACACACACACACACACACACACACACACAAACTCATTTTCTCTACCAGCTTGTCACACATTCATTCTTGGTCAGGACTATGGGTGGGACACAGTAATGTGGTATATACTTCATTGTTTCTTCCTTCAATACAATCATCAAAGCACTGCCATCAATTATGATTAAGTGTTTATTTATTGCAAACGCTCTAAATAGATTCTACCCACAGTTCGACTTACTGCATTTATGACTTTATGAGTGCCCTCTGTTTTCTTTAACATTGTATTTTTTCTTCTTCAATTTCATGGATACTGTGCTTTAATATATTGTAGATATGGATCGTGTATAGCGATACAGAATTGCTGTATCATGGCACTATTGATATTTTTGGCAACATTGTAACCATATCATATTGTAAGCCAGTCATCAGAGCCCTGTGTCAGCACATTGTAACACACTGTCTACCATTTTTAATCCACTTTTGATATTCAGATTGTGTATCTATGTGTAAGTATAAAACTAGAATAGGGAGGCTGCAGTGGTGTGACCACATAAATCACAGGAAATTGAATCCCACACAGGACCATCATTTCTATAATTTTGTGTTTCATTCTTTTGAGATATTTTTTTCAGTCACATTTTGGTTTAGCTATAGACAACCAGCTATTTGGTTAGATATGAGGGGGGGGGGGGGGGGGGGGGGGGGGGGGGGAATCATGGTTCCTTTCAGCAAGCAGCCAATTTCAGCAGCCTTGTTTATTTACTCTCTTCTGCGTATCTATAACAGGTCTTGAGGGGCTGCTATTTAAGTTTGCTCAGTATATAAAAATATGCAAGAGGCATCCTGTGTATTTAAATGTGATGTTGAGGTTGTATGGGACAAGTTCAGAGTGGAGCTGCCATCATATGAGAGACAGTGGTCCTCGCAGCTCTTCGAGCAGATGGTCACATCATTTCTGTTTTGTAGCCTGACAAAGAGCATGTGTTTGTGTGTGTGTCTAAACAGGAGATTCAGTATTGTACCACTGTGGCTGTCTCTTTTAGTCTATAATGCTGTCAAACAGTTTGTGTTGTACCTCATATACAGTGGGGCAAAAAAGTATTTAGTCAGCCACCGACTGTGCAAGTTCCCCCACTTAAAATGATGACAGAGGTCAGTAATTTGCACCAGAGGTACACTTCAACTGTGAGAGACAGAATGTAAAAAAAAAATCCATGAATTCACATGGTAGGATTTGTAAAGAATTTATTCGTAAATCAGGGTGGAAAATAAGTATTTGGTCAATAACAAAAATACAACTCAATACTTTGTAACATAACCTTTGTTGGCAATAACAGAGGTCAAACGTTTACTATAGGTCTTTACCAGGTTTGCACACACAGTAGCTGGTATTTTGGCCCATTCCTCCATGCAGATCTTCTCAAGAGCAGTGATGTTTTGGGGCTGTCGCCGAGCAACACGGACTTTCAACTCCCGCCACAGATTTTCTATGGGGTTGAGGTCTGGAGACTGGCTAGGCCACTCCAGGACTTTCAAATGCTTCTTACGGAGCCACTCCTTTGTTGCCCGGGCGGTGTGTTTTGGATCATTGTCATGTTGGAAGACCCAGCCTCGTTTCATCTTCAAAGTTCTCAGTGATGGAAGGAGGTTTTGGCTCAAAATCTCACGATACTTGGCCCCATTCATTCTGTCCTTAACACGGATCAGTCGTCCTGTCCCCTTGGCAGAAAAACAGCCCCATAGCATGATGTTTCCACCCCCATGCTTCACAGTAGGTATGGTGTTCTTGGGATGCAACTCAGTATTCTTCTTCCTCCAAACACGACGAGTTGAGTTTATACCAAAAAGTTCTACTTTGGTTTCATCTGACCACATGACATTCTCCCAATCCTCTGCTGTATCATCCATGTGCTCTCTGGCAAACTTCAGACGGGCCTGGACATGCACTGGCTTCAGCAGCGGAACACGTCTGGCACTGCGGGATTTGATTCCCTGCCGTTGTAGTGTGTTACTGATGGTGACCTTTGTTACTTTGGTCCCAGCTCTCTGCAGGTCATTCACCAGGTCCCCCCGTGTGGTTCTGGGATCTTTGCTCACCGTTCTCATGATCATTTTGACCCCACGGGATGAGATCTTGCGTGGAGCCCCAGATCGAGGGAGATTATCAGTGGTCTTGTATGTCTTCCATTTTCTGATGATTGCTCCCACAGTTGATTTTTTCACACCAAGCTGCTTGCCTATTGTAGATTCACTCTTCCCAGTCTGGTGCAGGTCTACAATTCTTTTCCTGGTGTCCTTCGAAAGCTCTTTGGTCTTGGCCATGGCGGAGTTTGGAGTCTGACTGGTTGAGGCTGTGGACAGGTGTCTTTTATACAGATGAGGAGGTCAAACAGGTGCCCTTCATACAGGTAACGAGTGGGGGACAGAAAAGCTTCTTACAGAAGACGTTACAGGTCTGTGAGAGCCAGGGATTTTCCTTGTTTGAGGTGACCAAATACTTATTTTCCACCCTGATTTACGAATAAATTCTTTACAAATCCTACCATGTGAATTCATGGATTTTTTTTTTCACATTCTGTCTCTCACAGTTGAAGTGTACCTCTGGTGCAAATTACTGACCTCTGTCATCATTTTAAGTGGGGGAACTTGCACAATCGGTGGCTGACTAAATACTTTTTTGCCCCACTGTATATCTATTTGTGTGTTTGTGCATATATGCAAAAATTGTCTTTGGACTTTTATGCCTAGTGTCTCCTGTTCTCATGTCTCCTGTTTTTCTGTCTGTCCTCGGGACACTTATGAGGTCAGACCAACTTTCTGTGACAAGCCAGGTGAACTGGTGGGTTGTCTGTATGATTTCGAAGACACAGGCCTATTTATGACAGATGGACTCCTTTGCTTTCTCTCCTTCGGCTGTCTGACTCAGAATTTGGGAACAGATAAGAAAAAAACAAACTATATATTGTACAAGAAGGCTGATGTGACTGAGCATGGTTTAATAAAAATATGGGGAAAAATTATTTATTAAATTAATAAACAATAATCATAATAATTTGATCCAAGGTATCCACTGAGGATGCGCAAACAGAATTACAAAGGAAACCTTTCCATATTGATAAGATGAGGGGGAAAGGAAAAGAGCCTTGGTCCATTGCAACCGTGCACTCTCCCTTCATCCCCCCTCTATTTTCTCCTCTCTGCCCACTCAGTTCATTTACATTTCCATTACACCCAGCTGGACTTGATTTGGTGGCCAGTTATAGATGCCGAGATTCTGATGTTGTTTATCGTAATGGGCTCTGGGGGCTAGCAGTGTCAGCTGTTTGCAAGGTGGTAAATGCAGTCAGTTTGCTAGTTACAATGTTACAGCGTTAGCAACCTAAGAAAAAATAGAGTTTAATGTCTGCTGCTTGTCACAGTAACTAGCTAGTTGGGACATCTAACAAAGTCTGTTTGCATTGAATTATTATACCTGTAATAAAATCATTGCAGTGATTAATAAAAGCACCTATTATCTAATAACAGCCATAAGTGTTAGACTTAGAGCATAATGAATCATTTGAAACTGCACAGTTGTTGTGTGAAAGCCAGAGATGGCTAATTCAGGCTGATATCATTGATGCAACTGTGACACAACTGTGACCTCATCTACCCCACTGAAACTAATGCTGTCAGAACGGGGCATTTTGTGTAATACCAGATGGTCATTCATTCTGGAAAAAAACTCAGCTGAATCACTGCTCAGAGACCAGACAATTCCCCAGCCGCCAAAATGTAACACAGAGTTTACACTTGCTGCACATTATTATTATTTATTTTATTTTTATGGGAATTCAAGTTCATAAATACAGTTGTTGTTAATTTGACATCTTTAGTAGTATTTTTGGATTTTTGAGATCATCACTGCCAGTTTTTTTGTTTGCAAACAAATACACAGCTGATGCTGAATATGTTTCCATAGGGTAGTGCTGCTTCTACAGTGCTGAGGTATTACTCACACGTTTACCCATTATTGAACAGTCAGTTTTTAAAGTGGTTAGATATTGCTGCCCAGGTAAAATAAGTCCTCACAGCTGATATATATGCAGTCTCTCTCTCTCACACACACACACAAACGCACATCATGCACAGGTTGTTGCTAAAGTAGCCAGTAAAGTAGGCTTCATACGTCAGCTAAATGAAGATGAAGCACTGAGGGAGATGCGGTTTAAAAGAGTTCAAGAATGTGTTAACAAAAGGAAACATTAGGAGCAGACTGAGATGTAGACCAAAATAGTCCATCAATCCATACATTTTGGAGGGGGCTGATGCATATAGCAGCACGCAGTCTCTGCGAGCCAAAGTAGACCCCAGGCAGCTTTCCAGGCTATCACAAAGCTAATGCATACACACGCAAAACATCTCATTCACACTTAAATTGACACTGGAGGCAATTTGGGCTCCCAAATGAAGTTCAGGAAACTTGCAAAATCCATACTGATGAGGCAAAAACACAAGAGCTTCTTGTCTCACGTAAACACTGCTCAGAGCAGTTAGACATGCTAAGACTGAGGAAGCAGGACAAACAGTTTTGTGCAACCTATGAAAACAAAGAGAATGGTTGATTAATCAGTAAGTCCTCTTAATGTTGATTAAACTAATGATTTTGACAAAATGTTTGTGTCACAACTACAAAAATGATCTGGCATGGTTAGAGTTCAGCAATAACTTTATATATAGAACTATCTATGATAGGAAATATTCTCCGATCAGCTAATTATTCATCTTCATGCTAACACACCACACACCAACACCAGTTTCATTCTGGCAGCCTGTGGTGCCCCAATACTGACAACAGTTATTCAATTGAAGTAAACTGTGCACTGAGCAATCATCCAGTTTGATTATAACGCCCACTGATGTTGCTGAGATACATGCCATCGCAGTGTTATCTCAGTAAAGGCAAACTGAAACAGACAAATAGAAATTACACCACATCCTGGCTGCCCTACCTTCACAGTTTCCTGTGTCTTTATGGGACATGCATTTATGGAGCAGTGGGCATGAGTGATACAACACAGCGCAAACAGTTTGCCCCATGAATACTCTCTTTTCCTACATATAAAAATTATGTTGGTCTGTATTTGTAAAGCGCTTTACACTATACACAATCATCCACACATTCACACACTGGTGATGGCAGCTACATTGTAGCCACAGCCGCCCTGGGGCGCACTGACAGAGGCGAGGCTGCCGGACACTGGCGCCACCGGGCCCTCTGACCACCACCAGTAGGCAACGGGTGAAGTGTCTTACCCAAGGACACAACGACCGAGACTGTCGGAGCCGGGGCTCAAACTGGCAACCTTCTGATTATGATAGTGAACTATGAATAAAACAGCTTTAGTGCTGAAATTTTTCGGTGATTAGCTGGACAGTGGACTTTCAGTCATCGCTCTTTACGTTTTGGATCTTTTGCTGTATAAAAATTGCTTAAATTGTTTCTATTACGCAATAAGTCAAACGTGGCCTGTGGTTTAGATGTGCTTGATTCCTGCAGAGATGAACACATCAGAGTCACGAGCTGTCAACACTCCATCCGCCACATGTCAGCGGTGACTGATGTCCAGCGGCAGCACTCTCTCTCTCTCGCTCTTTGTTCTCTCTGTTTCGCAAATCACAAACACACACTTTCTGCAGCACATGCAAACCACTCGTGGACACACACATCTACACACCACCTCCCACATGAAGACAGCTAGGGTGTCGCACTCGTGGCCATGTGCCCTGAGAGGAGCACAGAGAAAGATGGACAGGCAGCAGGGACACGGAGTCAACTTCTCACTTCAGATAATGAACCACATGTGAAGCATCAGCTCAGCTCCAATTAGATCAGATGATAATTATCTCAGCACAAGTCACTCATCCTAATCAGGCTGTGAACTGCTTGTTGGGTTAGAGAGGATGTTAAGTAAAGCAAAAGGAGCAGAATTCTTATTTGGAGCTGCTGTGGAGCCTTTTGTCATCTTTTTCTTTGTACAGAAATTGTTTATTTGCTATGACTGATCGAAAATCGTTGATCTTTTCTTGGTAATCATGCTGGACAACACCTGTGTCATTACTACTGTGCTGTTATACAAATTCTAATTTAAATTCCTGATTTGCTATTGTGTTGCCAGTTAAGGACACTCAGAAGTGATTCAGCTTTTCAGTGCATGAAAGTTTCTCTGTTGAAAATGTTCAACACCTGCAACGTCTTGGAAAAACATTCTGGTTGTTTGTAGCGTTTACATTCGTGAGTCAGAAAAAAAAAGACAATACTATGTATGGACCTATTAACCTGAGTACTTAAAATTACATCCAACCCTTTTGCATTGTTTTCTTTAATTATTATAACTCACTTAGTACTCATAACTCAATAGTACTTTGAAATATGTACGAGAAGTCAATATACCCTCATATGGAAATGCAGATAAAGGTGTAATAATCAGATGTACACACTGGAACACTTTCCCATGTTGCTTGTCTGTGTTTATTGTGTTATGGTGTGTTGATACATGTGCATTCCTGTATTATCCTTTTGTGTTGCACATTTCAATGTTTTTTTCCTCGCTACCTAGCCTGACCTGTCTCCCCAATGTGATGTTTGTATTGTATGTACGGTCGGCAAGGTCTGTCAGCTCGGTTGTGGGCAAAAGACCTGCAACTGACAAATAAAGGCTATCTCATCTCATCTCTCATCATCTCAAAATCTGCAACATTTTAACCGTACACAGCAAATCCAGCATGTCCAAATTAACACTGTCAGATTTGATTTCAACACTTTTAAAGTGTCTATATGGGTCCACACCAGAGAGTGTTAATTTAACTCTTTTTGGAGAGTTGGTACGTTAACTCTGATTTAGTGTTAAACACCAAATCTGTCTGGAGTTGATAATTTAACACTTGGTGTTAAGAGTTTATATATTAACTCTCTGCTACTGCTGTTTCTCGTTGTTGTTTTTTTTATGGGAGATCGTTTTCAGGCTTCAAGTAGCACCATTATACCAACATTTCACATTCTAGACATTGTTTTAAGTGTATTTGACCAAAGGTTTGACTGAAAATTCACATGCAAGCTTTTTTTCAAGGCTGTGGTATTTGCCCGCAAATAATAAATTTCAGCTAGCTAAAACAGAATATTATGCTATCAGCGAGCAACATGGCTAATGCCTTTCAGCTAGCTAAAACAGAATATTATGCTATCAGCGAGCAACATGGCTAATGCCTTTCAGCTAGCTAAAACAGAATATTATGCTATCAGCGAGCAACATGGCTAATACCTTTCACACAGCTTTGTCTCAACTCCAAAGAGCCACAGAAGTAAAAGCTAATAATAATAATTGAAACAATCTTTGAAAAAATGACTTACCGAGCATGGCAAACAACTCAAATATGTAGAGCAAAATGTTCTGAAACGGCTTCACTTCAGCTTCGATTGGAGCCGTGCTGGGGGCGGAGTCTGTGAATTTACTCTATTAGTGTCGTATCCCCTGTAGGAGTTCAGAGTTAAGAGGTCAAGAGTTAATGTTTCCATTGTAACACCTCCAGATTTGACATAGAAACACTCATTTTTAACACTCGATTTTAACTACTATCATTTTACACACATTTTACACACAGAGTTACATTAAAAGAATGTGACTCTACTTAGAGTAAAATTAACTCTAAGACTACTAACACCAAAACATTTAACACTTTTGAATTTGCTGTGTACAAATTCCCACCTGGTACTAAGTACTTTAACATAAGTTAAAGTTGTTTTCCTTCTGTTTTGGTAAGAGTCAATACAAAGGCAAAATCCAGTTACGGAACACATGGAAACACAAGAACATCTTTGAAAATATATATATTATATGATAATTAATAATCCACTTATCAATAATAAAATCTATGTTATTGATCTGTCTGCGTTTTTCCTGTTTGTCCTCCGTTGCCCTTCTCTCTCAGTCTCTTAAACGTGTAAAAGAGGGATGGTCAACTGAACCATGAATGACCTACATCAATGACAGCTTGGCCTTGTGTCCGTCTCAGTCCCGTTAGCGTTGCCTTTGACATTTGCCAGCTGACCTCAGTAGAGCACCACTCTGCTCGCCTGTAGTAGATTTATGATCTGTTTGAACATAAATAGAGCAAACGTGTACATATACCTTTTTTAAATTCAGCACGGACACCGCAACATGAATAATAAATATCTCACCTTCTTACTGTGTGACACAATAGACTTTCTTTTTTACAGAAACTCCATCCTGAGAATATTCTCTGTGGCTATGCTTGAGCAGAAGTATATGATGACTATGGCAAACTGGTTGGAAGTATCTGACAAGAGACAACAAGGACAACACCAGAGACCTGTACTGTTAAACCAATGACACACCAGTCCACCGTGTGTATGTCATGCTTTGCCTCTCCAAAGCATGCAGAAGTTGCAGCGAGCTGCCCCAGCTGAACATAAACACGGGACAGGGTTTAAAGCGGCGTTACTAGCACATTTACATGTAAATACACATTAGCCACCTAGCTTAGCATAAAGGGAGAATGCACTTCAGACCTTCTTTGGTCACTAGCGACTTCTTGGCTTTACGTATATTATCTCCCCCCTGTTGGTACGGCAACATCTGCTTCACCTTTCCAAAGTGTGGCATCCACACAGTGGTCCAGCATGGCTATTTCGCGCTTCGCCACGATATTGGGTTGGTTAAACAGGATGATGTCATATCCGGGTCATTTAAGGGTTAACCCTGGGTCTACTGTGCTATTAGGCTTGGATATATTGATGGTGAGAATGAGATGAGATAGATGTTTAGAATGAGATCGTTCATCAACAGTAATAAATGAAAACAAAAAGCCAGTGGTGTCTAATGTGTTTGCTTTGCCCTGTTGAGCATCACTAATAGAGATTCTTAGACAAGTTTTTTTTCTTCCCTACCGTAACCCGAGAAGGGTGCCAACAATTAATTTTGTTCTATAGGCCTTAATATACAATCATGATTGTCTATTTATTCCTTAATATTACACCGTTAAACACCATTAGACGTGCTGAAAAACTTTTAAATATTAATGGAAAAATTGATTATAATCCATCATCTCCTCCCATGTCTTAATGATAGAGTTGTGATACTGGGGGTGTTTTAATGAAGCAGATAGCTAGCTTTTTTCTTGGCTTTTAAAGCCAGGCTTTTCAAGAGTCACTGACCAACATGTTTAAAGGACACACACATTGTTACAGCCATTTAATACTACTGTTCTTTTCCTTTCACACACACATACACTCACAACACCTGTTTCTCTGCCGCCGCTGTGTTGCTTTGTTCTTGTATTATACTTTTAAAAGCTCCATGTCAGCTGCTTTGTTGCTACACTTATCCATGTTTGCGATTGGTCAGACTCTTCCATCATCACCCTTTTCATGGGAGTGTGCAGGGAAAAGCCTGGGTTAGCTTAGCTGGTAGATAACAACCCTTGCGTGACTGCTTATCCTGATTGTTGATGTTAGGATACGTGAAAAAAACAAACAGACAAAAAAATCATCCTGGGTATGCTGAACTTGCTCATAGCAAGGTGGAGTGGAAGAGAGAGCTGGCTAGCTCATGGGGCTAGCTTCTACAGCCTGGGAGACAAGCAAGCTGCATTAGCTCACAATCATCAAAAGCCAGCCAATTCTAACCAATCTTTGTCCAATGTCAGTATGAACTGCCTCTAAGACATTGGGAGGTTTATCACAGAACTGTTCCAGTCACTTAAAACAAAAGGATTGTGGCACGTTGTACGATTTTCATATAGACTCGTTTTTTTAACTTCTTTTATTCTCTTCCTTTTTCTCCCTAAAATACAGAAGAATTGCTGCAATGTTCTCCTTGGTAGTATGGATGTTTATTTTTTGTTTTATTTTCTATTCTATCATTTTAATGCACTTTTCTATTTGCACATAAGATAAGATAAAACTTTATTAATCCCTCGGGTGGGTTCCTCTGGGAAATTCGGTTTCCAAAAAAGCACAGCACCGACAGAAGTTACAGAGTTACAGAATATTATATATATATATACACACACATATATAAATACAGAGACATATATAAATAAAATATACAAAGGGGATAAATAGAATAAATAGGAATAAAAATAAAAATACAAGTGAATTGCACATTTCAAGTATGGAGTCTATTGCACCGTTGACTATTAACAAAAAGTATTGCACAAAAGGTAATTGCACAGTGAAGTGAAGAGGCACTACAGCTTAGTTGTTCCCCCCTCCTTTGTCCTCCTGTCTCCCCTCCAGAGAGGAGTTAAACAGTCTGATGGCATGTGGGACAAAGGAGTTTAGATTAGATAAAAACTTTATTAATCCCTCGGGTGGGTTCCTCTGGGAAATTTGTTTTCCAAAAAGCACAGCACCGACAGAAGTTACAGAGTTAAGAATATTATATATATATATATATATATACACACATATATAAATACAAAGACATATATAGATAAAATATACAAAGGGGATAGTCTATTGCACCGTTGACTATTAACAAAAAGTATTGCACAGTGAAGTGAAGAGGTACTACAGCTTAGTTGTTCCCCCTCCTTTGTCCTCCTGTTTCCCCTTCCTCTCCCCTCCAGAGAGGAGTTAAACAGTCTGATGGCGTGTGGGACAAAGGAGTTTTTAAGTCTGTTGGTTCTTGTCTTTGGGAGAAGCAACCTGTCACTGAACAGACTCTTCTGGTTGTTTATGGCCGTGTGCAGAGGATGCCCAGCATTGTCCCTAATGTCCAGCAGTTTCTTTAGTGTCCTTTTCTCTGCCACTGACACCAGAGTGTCCAGCTTCATGCCGACCACAGAGCCAGCCTTCCTGATCAGTTTCTCCAGCCTGGATGAGTCCTTCTTTGCTGTGCTGCTCCCCCAGCACACCACAGCATAGAAAATTACTCCAGCTACCACTGACTGGTAAAACATCCTCAGGAGCTTCCTGCAGATGTTAAAAGACCTCAGCCTCCTGAGGAAGTACAGTCGGCTTTGGGCTTTTTTGTACAGGTGCTCTGTGTTGCATGACCAGTCCAGTTTATTGTCCACCCACAGCCCGAGGTACTTGTACTTGTTGACCACCTCCACCTCCTCCCCCTCTATCTGAACCGGCAGTGGACCTGCTCTGGACCTCCCAAAGTCCACAACCAGTTCCTTAGTCTTTGAGGTGTTGAGTTGCTGGTGGTTTGTGTGACTCCATGCGACAAAGTTCCTCACCAGACTTCTGTACTCCTCTTCCTGATCATCCCAGATACACCCCATGATGGCTGTGTCGTCTGCAAACTTCTGAATGTGGCATAATTCAGAGTTGTAGCAGAAGTCAGAGGTGTACAGGGTGAAGAGAAGAGGGGACAGCACAGTTCCCTGTGGTGCTCCTGTGCTGCTGACCACAGTGTCAGACATGATGTCCTTCAGCCTGACGTACTGTGGCCTGTCGGTGAGGTAGTCGGAGATCCAAGCCACCAGGCAGGGGTCCACCTCCATCCTGTTCAGTTTCTCCTGGAGCAGACAGGGCCGGATGGTATTAAAGGCACTGGAAAAGTCAAGAAACAGGATCCTGACCGTGCCTTTTCCCCCATCGAGGTGTGAGTGGGCTCTATGCAGGAGGTACAGGATGGCATCCTCCACTCCCACACCCGCCTTGTAGGCGAACTGTAGTGGGTCCTGGGCATGTTGTACCTGTGGTCGGAGGAGGTTGAGGAAGAGCCGCTCTAGAGTCTTCATAAGATGTGATGTCAGTGCCACCGGTCGGAAGTCATTCAGCTCATTGGGCCGGTTCCTTTTGGGGACCGGGACGATGCAGGATGTCTTCCATAGGGCGGGCACTCTCCCCAGTCGCAGACTGAGATTGAAGACTCGTTGTAGCGGCTCCCCAAGTTCAGCAGCACACGCCTTTAGCATCCTCGGACACACCTTGTCCGGACCTGCTGCCTTTCTGGGGCGAAGCTTCCTCAGTTGTCTCCTGACCTGATCCACTGTGACACTGGGAGATGATTGGAAGGAGGGGGGGGGAAGATGTCCTGCTGCTGAGAGAGGGATTGGAGGAGGGGGGTGTCATCATAGTGTCAGGAAGGGGGGGAAGCAAGGGAGGTAGGAGAGTTGGGGGAGGGCTCTGTAGTAAAGGTGAGGGTGAGGGTGAGGGTGGGGGGGTTGTGGGCTGGTCAAACCTGTTGAAGAAGTTGTTGAGTTCGTTTGCCTTCTCCACAGTCCCCCCCACTGTGCTGTGTTTTTAAGTCTGTTGGTTCTTGTCTTTGGGAGAAGCAACCTGCCACTGAACAGACTCTTCTGGTTGTTAAAGAACCAGAACATAAACGAGCCTTAGTGTAGATTCTTTAAATGCTTTAAACTTGTGAAATATCTCAAAAAAGCTTGTGTTTCATAAAAATTGGTTTTCTGAAATGTATGCATTATCAAAACTTGTTTATGACACATTCCACTTTCACTCATTTCTTTTTCTATATGGCTTACAAAGCGCCCATTTACTGGAGAGCAAAGTGTGCACAAATCCACATTAGGTGAGCAGCAGTGAGCTGTCATGATATGTGAGACTTAGTGGAGCTTGCCAAATTATGTAATCTTTCATTTCAGTTTATTTTCCCAAAGGCTGTTGATGCTCTGAAACACTGATGTTTGGTTTGGTGAAACTTTATGAGGTAAAATTTCATATTTGGTTAAACCGTTCTGTTACAGTGAAACAAGAGCTGTTGGTTTTCCAGCTGATCACGATGGTACACTAACCTGTGATCAAGAGCTCTGCATAGCTACTGAAATAATGAAATCCATGGATACTTCCTCCAAATGGTGGGTGGCCTCAGCTGTAGAGATGGGCTGAGGAGTGTGGGAGGGGCTCTGAGTAGTAGAAGTCTACTCCTCCACATTAAAAGAAGCCGGTTGAGGTGGTACAGGCATCTGACCAGGATGCCTCCTGGGCTCCTCTTAGGTGAGGTGTTCAGGGCATAAGCCACCAGTAGGAGGCCCCGGGGCAGACCCAGGACATACTTAAGGGACTCCCTTGATTTCCTTTAGAAGAACTGAATGATGTGGCCGGAGAAAGAGAGGTCTGGGTGTATCTGATCATGTATCTGACATGATTGTTGTCCCAGTCGCATGGACCTGGATGAGGACACTGGACGCGTAGACGACATTTGCATAGAAACCTAAGAACTATTTTTCACTGTGTCTCATAATAATCCGATTTGAATTCTATATGCGTGGCTTTGCCTGTGTTTACTTGTGAGCCCTTAATAAATCTCATCCAGTATGTTAACGATACTGAACATCATGGTCTAACAAACATCTAAACTTCCTATCACATCTCTATCAAAAGCACCACACTGACTGCACAGAGAGACTATTAACTTCCTGAGCAGGGCTTCAATGGGATTAATGTGATTTCACTACTGACCTTGTTCTGTCTGCCTCTCTCTCTCTCTCTTTCTCTTGCACTTCTATTTCTCGCTCTTAGTACTCAGTTTCATCATGTGAAGTTACAAAATGTTACAGATGTTTGTTTTCAGTCTCGAACGAATCTTCACTACCCCGTCAGCGACCTTAATCTGCCTTACCTACATTTTTTCTCTTATATATTTAGGCCTAGTTCTTGTTTCTTATTTAAAATAACAAGCAAACAGTCCACACATGTTGACTTGAGAATATGGCTCCTTTATCACACAGTGTAACACTTCAGAGAGCACATTCTCCACAGAGGTCAGTTTTTGCAATTTTTAACAAAAGTCTATTGGACGATCCCTAAATTTTCCCGCTGCAGTTATTCCTTTGTGAAATTCATGGCCAAATTCCACAGATTCCAAATTCCATCGCATTTTATGGAATTTGGCTTCGTAGTTGTGTGTTATCTTGTGAATTTTTTAAGAAAAAAACAAACTCACATTCAAGCATCATTGATCAAATACTTCCTTATTGGGTCAATGAAGACAAAATAATGTGAGTCCACCAGATATTCATTTTCTATTACAGACACTTTGGATGTTGTGTAAATGTAGATGAAAACATTTTTATGTAACATAACATCACGCTGATCATTTTTGTTTATTGTGCTACCTAAAAAATCAGTCAGACAACTACAGCTCATTCAGAGCTCTGCTGCTCGAGTCCTCACTAAGACCAAAAAAGTGGACCACGTCAGTCCAGCTCTGAGGTCTTTACACTGGCTGCCTGTCCGTCAGAGGATAGACTTTAACGTTCTGATGCTGGTCTATAAAGCTCTGAATGGTTTAGGACCAAAATACATCAGTGACCTCCTGACCCAGTATGAACCTTCCAGATCCCTCAGGTTATCCGGATCCAGTTTTTTATCAGTTCCCAGAGTCAGAACCAGACACGGAGAAGCTGCATTCAGCTTTTATGCTCCTTATATCTGAAACAAACTCCCAGAAAGCCTCAGATCAGCTGAAACACTCAGTTTATTTGAATCCAGGTTGAAGACTCACCTGTTCTCAGCTGCATTTGAATAAAACACCAAATCCGCACTTAAGCTTAAATTTCAAAACTTACATTTTAACTACTGATTTTATCTGTTTTGATTTTATCTGTTTTGATTTTATCTACTGTTTTGTTTGTTTGTTTGTTAATTAGTTAGTTTGTTTGCTTGTTTTAATCAATTTTAAATCATGCCAAAATCCAGTGCAATGACGCTCCCGCGGTAATAGACGTTCCAGCCCTGTATTCCAGCCCTAAACCTAACCTTATCCCTAGCCCTAACCATAACCTTTTTCCTGACCTTAACCAAGACTTTAATGATGTTAAATAGCGTGTTTCTAAGCGATTTGAAGAAAAAGAGCGAACATGTGTAGATTGAGTCCATACGGTTCTCATATTTCCTCATTTTTCTGAGGTCGTCATTTAGGAACGTGGTGGGTAGCCGAAAACGTAATATGTTGACGATTTGTCACCTAGCGTAAAATGTTACGTTTTGGGAGTGAGAACGTGTTGGACCTGGAGGGCCAGAGGTCAAAAAGAACACGCCCACTGTGGTTGTTGAGAACAACCAAGCTAAGGTCCTGTGGGACTTCCAGATACAGACAGACAAACTGGTGATAGCTAACCAACCAGACATAGTAGTGATGGATGAGCAGAGGAAGACAGCCATAGTGATAGATGTAGTGATACCAAATAACAGCAAGATAAGGAAGAAGAAACATACAAAGCTACAGAAGTACCAAAGGCTGAGAGAGGAGCTTGTGAAGAGGGTGGAGAGTGAAGGCAAAAGTGGTCCCAGTAGTGATTAGAGCATTCAGGCCAGTGATCCACAAACTGGGTGAGTGGCTCCAGCAGATCCCAGGCAAACATCAGAGATCGCTGTTCAGAAAAGTGCAGTCCTAGGAACAGCAAAGATACTGTTCAGAACCCTCAAGCTCCCAGGCTTCTGGTAGAGGACCTGAGCTTAAATATATATATACATTTTCCATATATAAATACTTACATACATTTGCAACATTTGAAACATTTTTGCTATGTAAGATCAGCCTTAAAGTATTTGCAAAGTATTGCATTTTTCTTTCCTTTGACACTTTAAGTAGCGTTAGCTTTTTTAGGGATGGGGATGGAAATTCTGTTTGCTTGCTCCAACCTGTAGATATTACATTAAGGGCATAAATGTTATCCTCGTGCAATAGCTACACATGCAGCTAAAATAATTCTAGTAATTGCTGTCAGTTGTATAAATTCTATTAAAATGTCAAATGCACAGTGTAATTTCTTATCCTTTTTACTTCCTCAGATGGGTATTTAGCTTTTCATCATAGTCACACATGCAATTTGAAACAGCAAGCGTATTGGCACGAATGCAACACTCAGAATCACATAAATCTGATGGTTCCTGTTTGCAGTAATGGTTTTAATCGCCTTCCATCCTAATGCAAACAGGCAAATTGAATGCAGATGTACTGCTGTTATAAAAATGTGGAGATAGATTCACATGTAATGATACATTATCTTAATACTTTGTACAACCATTTATGATAAAATACTAAATTACGAATATAGAAAATGATAGAATGAAAGACCATATAATCATATAAAGTGTGCTTCTACTTTAATACTAAAAGGAAATGTTTGGAAGATGAAACAACAACTAGCACACAAAACCTATGTGACTGTTTAACTGAACCACAACAGAAATGTGTCACGGTTCTGGGTCATTCTGACCCAGCTTCTTCAGTTCTTTATATTTTGGTATGTTTCTATAGTGTTGATTATTATTCTAGATTAAGTGCGGCGTCTTCTGCCTCCTCGTAAGTTGTTTCTGATTTCCTGTTTTACTTTGGAGGTTCGTGTCTGGTGTCAGTGTGTTCGGTTTACTATTCCCCTGTCTCGTCAGCTGTGATTTCTCCCAGGTGTGTTCCCCTCCTGTGCCTCATCCCTTGATTACTGCCGTGTGAATATTAGCCCTGTGCAGTGTTGGTCAAGTTACTTGAAAAAAGTAATCAGTAACTAATTACCAATTACTTCCCTAAAAAAGTAATCCCGTTACTTTACTGATTACTTATTTTCAAAAGTAATTAATTACTTAGTTACTTAGTTACTTAGTTACTTTTTAAAAAGACGATTTACAACCTGAATAGGTGATAAAGCGATAGATCTTTCAGCCAAATTCTACTTTTTCTGTATAATCCATCATACAAAATGTAATCAAGTGGAAAAGTCTCTTTTTAAAACTTGTTTTATTAGTTTTAATCTTTTAACTTTATGCATCAAGCAAACATTTAATTATATGCAACATTCTCTGACTGGAAGAAATTAGTTTAACATTTAAACCTATTTTCTGCACATTCCAGCACATAAAATAAAATATTTTGTGTGTTTACACTCAGTCTTTCAAATAGATGCAAGTAAAACACAGCAGAAAATAAATAAAGTCAAAGACTAGCGGTCCTGTTGCTCTATTTTCACCTGTAAAGCAGGAGTGGGGTAGGCGGACGTTTACCCTGGTGCAGGTGTGCTGCGGTCAGTGGAAGGATACGGCAGCTTCTCTATGAGTTTCCCATTACGTCGTAGCTACTCGGTGCTTGCTCGGAAGTTTAGGGTTTTTTTCGCTTTAAAAAGAAGTTTTCTTCCCACGCACAACGGACACTAATGTTTTTATCACTTTTTATGGAATCAAACTCAAAGTAAGGTCAGTACTTCCACGCTTTAAACGCTGCACGCTCATACTCTCTCTGCACTCGATATATGATCCATTGTTGATCTGCACACAGCTGTTGTCACGAACGTCGCACTCGCTTACGTCACTGTCATGAGACATTGTCGCAAAAAATCATGGTTTTAGTAACGCAGTAACGCAGCGTTCCTATAGGAAAGTAACGGTAATCTAATTACCGTTTTTGCAATAGTAATCCCTTACTTTACTCGTTACATGAAAAAAGTAATCAGATTACAGTAACGGGTTACTGCCCATCTCTGGCCCTGTGTTACCTTTGTTCTCTGTTGCATCGTTAATGTCTACTCACCTTCATTCTGTACTCTGTTTTCCGTCCGTGTGTATCTGCCTGTTAGTTTGTATTTTCCCAGCTTAGTTGGTCCGCTGTTTACCGGCAACCTGCTAATAAAGCGGTTACTTTGAGTTCGCCTCACTGAAACCTGCATTTTGGGTCCTTCTCTCCTTGCCTGCCGGTATGCGAACATGAAAAAATGTAAAGAATTAGTCCTGAGCCTTTCAATGGTGACCTAACATCAACCTGGAGATGAAGCTCTTTCACATCTGCTTAACTATAGCGTGTGTGGCTAACTACCAACATCAATCAAGCTATACTATACAATTGGTGACTGAGATATGTTTCAGTTAAGAGTCTCCAGGGAATGAATACTGATCACTGAACACATATACATCCATATGAATGTCATTAAAATAGCAGTGCAAAAGAAAGGACAAGCTTTGTTTTTTTTAGTTAAAACCTTCCTCCTTCTCTCCTTTGCTATTAGTAAAAAGGGCAAATGCCATCCTGCTGTTTGGGACTTACTCTCACACTCATTAGAGTACCAAATACCCTGCAGCAACCAACATCCAAACACACATTAACCTTTACGTATTTTTTCTCTCTCATACGCTCATTCTCTCTCTTTCTTGCTGAAGCTTTAATTTGCTAGACCCGCATCCCCCCAACCCTCCTCCTTCTCCCCGCATTCCACCAGATCCTACTTGGCACCAGAGTGAATCACTCTGAAGATTTGGAGCAACAGCTGTGTTGATGTATGACTCGCATGCCATGTCTGGGCCAGTTGTGGCAGTTATTGCTCCCTTTGTGACAATGCAGCGAAAGAAATGTGGCAAATTTAAAGCCCCGTGGTCCTGCATTAATAAACAATGAGGTCACTTTGATTTATGGAGGTTTCTGTATGAAAGTTTAATGAGAAAGATAAGAAGACAGGTGTCCTTCTGTGTGGTGCATCCTATTAGGAGGATCCAACTTAGCTAACATTTGCTCTCCGTCTCTTATTGAGTTTTGGGGTACAGATTGCAGGGCATTTGGAAGTGTCTTATCTAAGGCAGCTAATGTTTGTCTTTGATTCCTGAAGGATGCGTTGGCAACTATTGGTTGTGTATTTTTGCTCTTGCAATTTAATTGGGCCAAAAGCAAAAGTTTCTCTCTATTTTTGCGAAATAGCAGTAAATGTCATGTTTTCGAAGCGTAAAAATTGCAAAATAGCCATTGCTGTAGAGGTTCTTACGTCAGTGTACCACTTGTGGAAAAGAGCGGCCCTTCGTGAGAGTGCTCTTTCTTTAAGCCCTAGACGGATTACAACAATGAGTGCTGGTAAAGTCATGGTTGTGACAGCCAGGCAGAAAGGTTTATTGAAGCTGAGTCTTTTATAAAGGTGCGAGATGAATTAAATATATACTTGGCTTCATGTCTTCCTGACTCAGTTTTTTAACCCTTTAAGACCTACCATAGAACCAAGTCTGCCAGAGCTTATATTATATTTTTACATGCTGTGGAGCCATTTTTGGAAGCATTTCAAGTTGCTATACATCAATACAACCATTATAGCCCAAATTTTAATAATATGTCTGCATTAAGTGCATAGTAATTACATAAATTGCAACAAAGTGCAATAAACTACAAAAAAATTGAAAATCTTTTTGTTTTTTTAACATATATTTCTAGTTAGAGAAATTTAAGAGGCTTATCCCTCAAAACTGTAAATACAAAAAAGTTGCACAAAATAGTTTCCCACCACAGGAAATTTATTTTGAGTGTCTTCATAGTTTTATTTTTGAAATACACCAATTTTTATACACTGCAGGAAAAACGAAAATAAATATTATAATGCAAATTTGCAAAAAAGCAGCATATGCATCAAAATAAACTATTTCCAGCGGTTCAATTTGACTTCTAAGCATCCCAGAAACGACACAGAAAGTCATAAAGTCAAACATAACTTTTAAAAACACCACTATAGGCTTACAAGGCACTGATGGTAAAAAACTACATTTCCACGAAAATGACGTCACTTCCGGTTTCGGGCAGGACATGGCGGAAATGCGATAGTTCGTGCTGACGTCTATTCTAACACAGGAAGTGTTATGAACAGCTGATCGGTTTGGCAAAGTGTGTTTCTGGAATATTATGTTTTTGTTGCTGCAAGCGCTTTTTATGCAATTTTTGCAAAGCTATATGTGGAAGGAAACCGGGACCTTGGACAAGCTGATGGCATAGCATGCAAGTACAACTCCTCCGGTTTCATATGCAAAAAAAATGATTGCGCTAGCTTACGTGGTTGCAGAGCTACCGGGATTTAAAAATAGTCAGGGAAAACGGAGCGTGCCCGCTCCGACCGGCTTTAAAGGGTTAAACAAAAGTCCCTCAGCGTCTTACGTATGCTTGTTGTCCCAGAGCCAGCTGCCAATTTTGAAACTGAAATTATAGATCTTGATATGGAATTTTGTACGCATGCCTTTTTTCACCCAGGTGCGATCGTTGTATGCACAAGCATCCACTTTCCCTGGCAAAGGTTTCTTTCTTTTGCCAGTCATAATGAAAGCTTAGCTTCACACCTGGAGGAGATAAATGCTTTTCATTTCCAAAGTCATTGTCTATACTGGTTGTGTTTCATTGAGGCTCTGATTGAGCAGGGCCAATTAACAACCTCGACAAATCCCTTCAAGTTATGTCAGAAGCAATTTAGCAAAGGACTTGCACTGTCTAAAACACTACAGTACGTACAACCTGTTTACAAGACGAAATTGTCAACTTGCCTGGAGGAATTAGGGTGTAATTAAAAAAACAGGCATGCTAGCTGGCTTTAAATTTGGGAGTGAAGGGTGCTCGTGGAGTACTTTTTAAGTGATTTTCCCTCAGCGTATCTTGTTAATGCTCCGCTGTGTGTTCTTGTCACCGCTAACAGTTCTGTTTGTTCAGGTGATGTCACTTCTGCAGGTTTTGCCATATATTTGAACTAGCATCAGGCTTTTCAGCATATTTCACCTCTGACTATCCCAGCTGTCATACACCCAGGACAGGTCATCATCTATCACGGGGCTAATGCATACAGACAGGCAGCCATTCACGCTCACTGTCACACCTACAGCCAGTTTAGAAGCACAAACTTAACCCCCTGCGTGTCTTTGCACTGTGGGAGGAAGCCTGAGTACCTGGGGAGAACTCACACAGACACATGAAGAACATGCAGACTCCACACAGAATGGATTTAAACCAGTACCTTCTTCCTATTCAGAGCACCATTATCCCACTCAAAAAGACCCACAAATATCTCAAATTCAATATTCATATATCACCAACAGCAGTCACCTCAAGGTACTTTATACTGTACTGTCAAGACCTTAAACTACTAGACAAGAACCCCTAACATGACCCCCTATGAGCAGTGTTGGGGAGTAACGGAATACATGTACCGCCGTTACATATTTAAAATACAAAATATGAGTAACTGTATTCCGTTACAGTTACCGTTTAAAAAGGTGGTATTTAGAATACAGTTACTTTGTTGAAATAAATGGATTACACGGCGGTACTTCCCTGTTTGATATTGTGGCGGGTCAGGACTGTTTGGGTTTTGTTTGACAGCTACGTTCTGTTGTTCCAGGCGGCAGCGTTACGGTTGCCATGGTTACAGGGTGACGCTCTCTCTCTCTGTGTTTCCTGGGTGAGAGAGGCCTTTTTGTTGTTGTTGTGCTAAGCTAATAGGCAGAATGCTACAGGTATAGCTCTAAAGAATGTAGCATCATGGGCAGTGTAGTCCGTGCTGCAGGGAGAATGGACTGCCATACCCGTTATGTGTCTGTGAGCGAGGGAGGGAGAAAAAGGAAAAGTACGAGCTGTCATCGAGCAAAAACGGGAGCTGGAAGCATGTAAATATAATAATAACCACTGCAGCCAAGAAGAGAGCCTGAAGAGCCCAGTTGTAAGTAAGCTATTAAGACTCGACTGTACACCGTGTTCGTGTTTTCCTCCAAAAACAATAAGTTCCGTTGGAGCAGCCTTTCAACGCCTCTCTCTGTCTCTGCTAGCAAAGTTGACCCAGACAACAAAGTAAAGCTAGTTTTCGGCTACGAGCCCGACACAGAATCCACCGTATTAGCCAGAGGTCCCTTTACTACGGTTCAGAGCCGCGGACCTTCAGTAACAGTAATAAATCACAGCAATAGTACATTCATGTAGTTGTAAACAGCATGATAATATATTAAGTAATCCAAAGTATTCAGAATACGTTACTCTCGTTGAGTAACGTAATGGAATACGTTACAGAATACATTTTGGGGCATGTAATCTGTAATCTGTAATGGAATACATTTTAAAAGTAACCTTCCCAACACTGCCTATGAGCAAGCACTTAGTGACAATAGGAAGGATAAACTCTACTCGAAGAGGAGGAAACCTTTGGCAGAACCGGGCTCAGGGAGGAGCGTCTGTCTGCCATGATTGGTGGGGGCATGAAGTGAAAGAGAAGAGGACAGAACACAAACTATGGAAGTGAGAGAGCCGAATTTGATGACATGCAGCAGTAAAATATAAAAATATAAAAACACAGGAAGTGAAAAGAGGTGACTGGAGACCCAGGCCTCACTGTAATATGTATCAAAAAGAAAAGATTTACATTTAATCTTAATTCATTCTTTAATCTTCGACATGAGAGGGGGCTGACAGATGAAGGCTCAGCTACCCATTCTACTTTTAGAAACTTTAGGAAACACGAGTAAGCCAGCAGTCTGTTCTATCGGGACACCATGGTACTGTGATGTCTTTAAGATATGACAGCACACAATTATTCAACACTTGTGTTTGAGAATGATTTTTTTTTATTCAAATCTATAAAAAACAAGAAGCCAATGATTTTTTTTGAGTTTATATTACATTTCCTACATGGCCTCTGAGTTGGCATTTTCAGGCCTGTGGGGGAAAAAGGTTATGAAGAAATATGTATAAGAACACAAGTACAGATTGTGCATTAGAAGGCTGTGTGGTACATGCATTTTCAATTTAACACAGCATTTAAATGTCTGGCTTTTGATGTGATTCTCATTACCCAGTGTGGCTCTTGAGAAACCTGAGTTGAAACCCCTTTCTTTGAGTCATATATAATAAAGCTACTCTTGAAAGTCGGCTATTTCATTGTTTTTTCATAAAACATGACGTGCACTTGATTTATATTTAGTTCCTATAGCCATGCAAAAGTGGTTACTTTTGATATGAGTCACAAGTCTAATAAGAGAAACAACACGTTTAACCCTTTAAAACCGGTCAGCGCGGGCACGCTATGTTTTGCGTAACTATTTTTAAATCCCGGTAGCTCTGCAACCACGTAAGCTAGCGCAATAATTTTTTTTGCATATGAAACCGGAGGAGTTGTACTTACATCTTATGCCATCAGCTTGTCCTCGGTCACAGTTTCCTTCCACATATAGCTTTGCAAAAACTGCATAAAAAGCACTTGCAGCAACAAAAACATAATATTCCAGAAACATGCTTTGCTGATCCGATCAGCTGTTCATAACACTTCCTACGTCCATCAGCGCGAACTATCGCATGTCCGCCATGACCTGCCCGAAACCGGAAGTGACGTCATTTTCGCAGAAATGTAGTTTTTTACCATCAAGACCTCATGAGCCTATAGTTGTGTTTTTAAAAGTTATGTTTGACTTTATGACTTTCTGTGTGGTTTCTGGGATGCTTAGGACTCATATTGCACTGCTGGAAATAGTTTATTTTGATGCATATGCTGCTTTTAAGCCTCTTAAATTTCTCTAACTAGAAATATATGTTAAAAAAACAAAAACAATTTTCAATTCTTTTGCATTTTATTGCACTTTTTTGCAATTTATGTAATGACTATGCACTTAATGCAGACATATTATTAAAATTTAGGCTGTAATGGTTGTATTGATGTATAGCAACTTGAAATGCTCCCAAAAATGGCTCCACAGCATGTAAAAATATAATATAAGCTCTGGTGGACTTGGTTCTATGGTAGGTCTTAAAGGGTTAAAACATAAGTCTCCATCAGACGTTTCCTCTGTTTCCTTATCAGTGGCATCTTTGTCACACGCTGGAGCATGAATCGCATGATAAGGATCTAAACGTCTACGGAGCATAACAGTTTTAACTTTTGGCATTAACAAGAAGATTTTTGCCCTCAAGTAAGTGAGTAAGCAACATAATTCACAATGCCGCAAGTTTTATGGCGAAAATGAAATTTTGGGTAAATCATGTCATCATGTCATGCTGCATTAGCTACTCGTACTTCCTGATTGTGCTGCAACCGCAAGATGTACAGACAACACTTATCAATTGGATTAGAGCTGGAGAACTGAAGAACATGCTCATCTGCTGATAGTGTCAGAAGTTATATTTTAACAAGATTTGCAAATTGATTTATGGAAATTTGGGGTGTGAGTTTATGACACAGAGAGGGAAAAACATCGTGTCTTGAAACTAAATGTGATAACCAGGCACTGGAGCTCATGTTTTTACTCTTCAGTTATCTGTTTTTCTTTTTCCTCTTCTTCTTTCTTCTATGTGCTCTCTGTACATCTTCCCTCCGTCTCCTTTTACAACAACACCCCATATCCTCTACTCATTTGTCTCCTTGCACATTGCTTGGGGAAATTAAGCTGTGCCAGGCACTAATGGCACACAAATCCACTAGTCTCCCTCGCTTTCTTTTAACGTCTCTCCATTCTTGTCTGCTTGCTCTGACCCCCAGTTGGGTGTGGCGGGCTTTTTTCTTAATCCAATCCTTTTTGCCGAGAGTTTCACTGAATACATGGCGAGAAGACCAAGGGGGCAAGGAGTGATGGATGGCCATTCCTCAGGCCTTCTCCTTCCCAGTCCCTGACCGCTCTCCACTCATTGCCTTCCCGTGGCTCAGCTTTGCTGGTAATGGGTTGAAACATGATATCAGTCTAACCCACTGTTTGCCAAGGGAGAGGGAAGGAGTCCCCTAGCCAGCCGGGGTAAAGCTTCAGTTTGACAGGCTAAAGCAGAGAGGGCTTCTGCGGTGAATAACAAGCTGATTTACAATGTGAAATCCCAGCGAAGCAAGTGGAGAGAGTACACCAAGATTTAGTCCGATCTGATAGAAGGGAGGGAAATTAATAAAACATTCATGAAACATGTTCAGTTGCCAAGTGACTGTTTTTCCCATCATCATGTACCTATTTTAGGTCTTTACACAGATATGTACTATATATAGGAAGCAATATGTTCACATTATTATCCCACAAGGCCATTTGTACAACCACACAATGGCTGTGTCCCAATTTAGGGTCTGCACGCTTGAAGTACGCGCACTACTCGTACTACGTACGGCGCGTACTATAAGTATGAGAAGTGCGGAAGTGAGAGGTTTGTGAAATGGGACGGTCTAGCCCTTTGTTGCGCTGTTCAGGTTGCCTAGCAACCATGATACTAACCGCGAGAAACGTTACATACAGCTTTGTTTGACAGAAATGAAGAAGAAAAATGTTTTGTCATGACATCACTTTGATTAGTTGAGTATCTGAGGCTGAGGCCACGGGACTATATATAGACTATATATATATATATATATATATTAAAGCCAAGTTAACGCTGTAAGTACAAACATCACTAATGTCACACAACTTTGCCGACATGTGGCCAACAGCAATGTTTTAATGTTCTTCGTTATTAAACATTCGCACATGAATAAGTGACGTCATGTTCAGTACTTACTTTTGACAGTTCACTTTTCGGCTGCTCCCTTCTGCCGTATTTTGCGGCAAAATTATCCACACCCACCGCCGCGCTATGAATTGTGGGATATATGGGACCACGAAGCGTGCACCGGACCACGCTTGATATTTGGGGAAATCGACGGCGCATTTGGAGTATGCATTTGAAGTACACTTCAAATTGGGACAGCCGTCGTCGTGTGGCGGTGACGTAATCGCACTTGAAATGCGTACTTCAAGCGTGCAGACCCTGAATTGGGACACAGCACATGTATGTATCTGGTCTCAGCAGTCACACGGGTCTGTCTAACTAATAGTGACAGACGATCTTGAACCTCGTTAACTTAAAAAATGAATAAAAATGGTTCAAAAATGGATTTTGGAGGTTCAACTGGCAGGAAATATCTCTCATTCTTTCTAGAAAAGCAGACACGTTCAATCAATGTGAAAATCAGAAGGAAACGAGTCTCACACTCCAGTGAAATGTGTACTTGTCCATCAAGTCTAGACAAGATTCATGTTGATGGAGACAGCTTTCAAGTTTCAGCACTAAGGAAAAGCCACAAATCCAAATTACCAATGAGTCGCACATACCTGATGTAAATAAGTATGTAAATACTTGATGATACTACTAATAATTACCAACTTTACATTCAATATTAGAGTCTTATGCTTTGCTGGCGAAGAAGTAAAGCGCGAAACAAAAACTCAGACCAGTGGAAATAAATTCTCCTTTTTTCCTTTGCGGTGCTACATGTTGTTTCCTCCTTGTTATTTGTCCTCTTGCTCTGTCAGGTTAGAGGGGCTCAACAGCAGTTTGCTGCTGGCAGCGACAGCCGGCGGAAGCAAAAGGAATAAATAAAGGAGTGAAAGGTTTGTTAAGGAGGGCGAGCAGAGCAGGCAGACAAGTGGAGCTAAAGGGGGCTCAGTTGGAGAGTGGCTGTTTGAACAATAGCACGCTGACAAAGAGAAGCAAATTGGCAAGTGAACAACCTCAAACAAATGCGCTGACGTCTCTCTCGCACAGATGGTCAGTCTGAAACTGTTTGCTTATCCGAGTGTGCGTGTGCACTCGAATGCGTGTCGCTGTGCTGATGTCATTGTGTAACTCGGTGTACAGTATGTACACAATGTGAATGTTTAGTATTGCCGTGTGATGTCAGGATGGTACGAGTGTCTACAAATAGTCTGTAATTGTTTGTTAACGTCAACGAATGAAAAACATTAAAATCGGAGGATGTGCTGATTTCTTTCGCTGCAATAATCAGAAAAAATAAAAAATAAAAGAATTGCTCAGTGGAGTATTGATGTGTATTTCATACATTTCTACAGGGCTTGGTGATCTTAATATTTCATTCTAACAGATTACAGGTCATTCGTGCTGCTTCGTATTGATCACTAAAGTAGTTTCTAAGGCTTTGCAATCTTCATTTGAATTATACATGACTTATATTATTATATCATCCCATCTAAACCCACATACTGTAAGTTGCATCTCCTGAATATCTATATTAGCTAACCATCAATGGCTGTTGTCAGATCATTTATTCATCTGGTGTATTCTTCCTGCAGAAGTGTCTGTGTCCTGCTTCCTCCCACTCACATGAGAGGATGTCAGTGTTCTAAATCATACTTCTAATCCCTTTGAATGGCAAACACACTTTGTTTAAAAATCACAGTTGCTTTTGTGCATACATGTGCAGATGTAAACACACACACACGTGCCACACATGCTCGTGTGACGCAGGCCAGAAGCTCTTGCCCAGTGTCATCTGAATGAGCACTAAGAGGCTTAACATGAGCGACCACTTGCCTCAGCACAGCCGAGTCCGATCAAACTGAATGGATGCCCCCAGTGAAGCACATCTGTTCCTCTCCCTCTTTTCTCCTCTACGCACATCTGCACTGTGCTCCTTGGAGGCATATTCACACACAAACACACACACACACACCCGCGCGCACACACATTATTGTCATCTTGGCAAAAACACAGACTAGGTTAAACCTTATGTGGCCATATGTGACGCTGCAGTTGTTGTAGTGTGGTGGTGGATGGAAGTGAAGCCCATTGCAAACAAAGCTCCGCCCACAAGATTTTCCACCACAACTTTTCCTTTAAGTAACTCGAGGTAAACAATTTTAACAGCTGAAGCAAAACAGAGCAAATAATGCATCACCTTGTCTAAAGTCGCTTTGTGTTACATTTGTATGTCCGCACAGCATTTTTGAGGCTTTGCGGTCGTAACAACACTCACATCAGTATCAGATTAGAGCTGTAAAGTGGTCGAGGTGTCCCAGTTTTGACATCAACAGAAATTTTAAAATAAAAAATTTCCAAAACATTTACAATTGTTGATTGCGAACTTGACAGATTTTTAGGAATTCTTCACAGTATTGATTTTGGCATTTTCATGTGGCATGATAATTGGCTTCTCACTGCATTGATTCCAAATTCTTTGGGTAAACTTCAATTTTTTAGGGCAAAAATGGAAACAGTAACACATAAAGAGAACTTTTACACTCCTATCTAGTAGGGGTGGGGGAAAAAATCGATACTGTGTAGTATGGTGATATTTTGTTTGCTAATAATGTATGGATACAGGGACAGCAGAAATCGATATTTTGTTACAAAAAGGTTTTTGTGCTCTGACTTCAGAGCATGTTGATCCTTTTTCTGAGCAAGAATCCTGACATTCCTTCACTGTCCAAATGTGTTTAACTTTTTTTTGGCAGCAATAAACATGACAGTTTACTTATTTTAATTTAAGACATGTTTTATTTTAATTAAGTTTAAAACTTTTTTATTTAATGTAAAATTATATTTTGTTTTAATTTACTTTCAAATTCTTCAGTTGCTGAAGGGGCTGCATAGTTTTCATAAACTGCATAGTTCAGAATAGCTATAATTGTACCAGATGGTTGATTCAGTTAAGTTGGACTAGACTGTAATACAAACCGTTCAGTTTGTCAACAATAAAACTGAAATGAGAGAAAGACTGAGTGTGAGACTTTGATATTAGATAAAATGAATATTGATAAAGTTTACCTTTATGTACAGAATCTGAATATCGGAAAATATTTTAAAAAATTGCAATAATATCGTATCGTGCGTTAAGTATTGTGATAATATCGTATCGTGGGATGTATGGTGATTCCCACCTCTACTATCTAGTAACCTCAATTTTATGCAGCACTATCCAGAGACACGTTGGTTTATGTTTACATTGTGCTGGTCCATATTAAAATCAGAATCCGGTTTACCCCAAAGGTGCTAAAGGTTGGTGGCAACATGAGGATACAGTTGAACAAGCATCACAGTAGACTCACAGAGCATGGCTACAGATAAGATGTCATGGCATGGGCCAGAGGGGAGAACTGTGTTGAATTTGCTCTATATAGACATCAGGAGAGGAAAATACACAGAGCGGTGTGATGGAGCAATGAACAGGTCCACATGATACACTCTAATGGACATACGTACAACTCACTTATTGTATGTTTTCTCTCTTCTCACTCTCCCTCCAAACGTTGCTGTGCAGTTTATGGACAACACCATGCTTTACCTTAATGTAACAACTTCAAACATCATTTTAGAAATGTGGTGGTTTGCTGTGTAGTATCTAAGAGGATATGTGGATGTATGAGACTGAAAACTTTCCAACTACACAGTATATTATATATAATGTATAGCTTATTCCAATTTGAGTTATTGATAATAATGTATAGTGAAGCTGTGCTTTCCATTATAGGGTCTCATGTTTAGAACATAGAGATCCAGGTATTTTTAGCAGCCTTTTTACAAAAAGTTCATTAATTAGTGCCGACATTTTACTTATTTGAGGTGCACAGCAGGGGAAATAAATAATAATGACAACTTTGGGGCATTTAGGCTTTTAATGTCTCTTTAGAACATACACTACAGCTTAGGGTCTTGCGTATGGACATAGAAAACCAAATAACCACAAAGAAATACAGAACTTCTAACTTATCATGTTTTTTGGAAGTTTGCTCTTTATTATATTCGAGTAACAAACCGGACATTATGTTGAAGACGAACATGAAAACAAACAAATAAATCACTGAAAATGCAAAACAAAACACAAAATTGCATTATCTTATTCTGTCATGATGACAGAGTTGTTGACAATTTAATCCAGTAAGAACAATATCATGGTGTTTAAGTTTTTTTTTTCCTAATTTTTTATATTGTTAAACATTTTCTTCAGTGATTCTTTCTTGTATAACAGCATCGCAGCAACTCGTGTTAACAGATGGCATGTCAGGATCACTCCAATCATACATACAACCCCGGTATACCTTTGTGCCTGTGACTACAGTAAATACAAAATGCAGTTTTTAAATGGTGATCTAATTTATCGGTATCCAAACCTACCTGGCTGTGTGAAAAAAAGTAATTACCCCTTAAACCTAATAACTGGTTGTGCCACCTTTGGCAGCAAGAACTGCAATCAAGCAATGAGTCGTTCACACTTCTGTGGCGAAACGTTGACTCCCTTTTTCTGCAGATTGATTTAAATTCAGCAGGATTTTGACTGTGAGCCTGTTTCACATTATTACAAAACACCTCGACTGGACCATTCTCAAACCTCTGTCTCTTTTTTTCTCATTCAACATTAAAATTTAATGTCCTAATCCTTCATGATTTTCTACAGTTAATTTTAGTGAAGCCACAGACAAGCAGCTGACAGTGGCTATCCCAACAAGTCTGTGCTATTGAGATTAATAGTAAAATGGACAACTGAGCAGCAGTGAAGCATGCCGGGTGTGGGTTCATCAATCAAATTCAAGAGAGTGTTAAAAGACATCTATCATGAACCAAATGGCTGGTTTTTGCTAATGATGCCAAAAGACCGTTAAAAAACTTTTATCAGTCAATCACACAAACGCGTGTCAATCATCTCAGCCCAAGCAGTAACTGAGCGCAGCCACTGAGCATGACGGCTCGCTGTCTTTGTTTCTATGGAGTATATCCTACATAGCTGCATCTCAGTATGTGTTTGTGTGTGTATGCACACCATAGTCATGAGTCTTTTGATGCATCTGGACTCGGTTTGTTCTTACAGGACAATCTATCATGTCTTCTGGGTCCTAGGATGAGGAAACGCTACACACAAATCTCCTGAGCTCTCTGCAGGAGTCAATCGTGGGCTCACTGTCCAAATGTCCAGGATTTATGGGGTGTAAAACATCTTGCAGGCTCTACAGCACATTTCTAGTGCAATACTTAAAAAAAAAAAAAAATTTCTTTCCAATCTTTTGTCTTTGTGTGCAGGATTTAAAGCTGTGAAACTATTAATAAGCTGTGATTACGGCTCACTTATAAAGTAAAGACCTTGGATTCCCCACACAGGTGTTTGCA
This sequence comes from Neolamprologus brichardi, assembly GCF_056152115.1. Lineage (NCBI taxonomy): Eukaryota > Metazoa > Chordata > Actinopteri > Cichliformes > Cichlidae > Neolamprologus > Neolamprologus brichardi. Next base: position 3,240,623 of record NC_142116.1, on the reverse strand, counting down.
ATTATTAATCGGGCCTTTTTTCAGGTTAAAGCTGGTCAAAAATATGCTTGCAGTTTGCTGAGGCTAAGGTTATCTGCAAGACAAAAATCCAGACAAAGAAGACAGCTGCTGTAACAACAATCAAAAATGGGTACAATCCAAAACCTGGGTGGTGGGGGGTCTTCTGCTCCATTTTAAAAAGACAAATGTTTCTTATGCTAAGCTGAATTGAGGGCTCATGCAGGAAGAACCTTTTCTTTATGTTTGCACACAGCATCACAAACCACACCAATTAGCAAAGGCATATTCTACAAATGTACATATCTTGGCTGACACAATTCTTTCACCCATATTTCTCAGATCCAGATCATAAAGACGTCCCTGATCTGGGCGCAATAGAGAGATGTGGTAAACACCGTTTCCTGTACTTTGCTTTGTTGCCACTCTAAAGCTATAAAATGCATCAAGTTTCTGAAACGTTTTCAACAGCTCCTCTGCTACAGGGCGCTGTCTGATAGCTGTTTGATTTTAGCTGAAGTAGGGCACACAGGCAGAGAGAGGTGTAATCACTGAGAAAGGAAACACCTGTATAGATATCAAACAGGTGTGTTTGCCAAACACGGGTTGGTTCTGAAGAAATGGCAACACTAAAATGACTGATGATATGTACCGAGTGTGTGTGTGTAGGAAAGTGTAGATTGAGATTTCCATTTGTTTTCTTTTGCTTATCCAATTCAGGTTTTCTAGGGCAACATGTGGGGTACACTGCGGATAGGTCATGTGTTTATTTCGGGGTAAACACAGGCAGATTTAGAATGATCAATCAACCGAACCCACTCACAGGCACAAGGAGAGCATGCCAACTCCACAGTCTAAAGACAGGTATGCATGGACAGGCCACAACTGTATAACCCCAAACCACTGAACCTGTAGTTACTGCTAACTACTGCAGCACCTTGCTACCAACTAATTAACTGAATATGATTTGCAGATTGTAATCATAACACAGCACGGTCTTTACACAAACTAATGCACACCGTAAGGTTGTAGCACAGCCTGGAAGAGCATGCACTTGCACATTCTTAGCTTCTACAGTGACAATAACACCCTGTTATTAGTTTAATTACCCTTAATGTTCATTCGCTAAAAGGGCAAGCATACACCCGTTTAAAATGCAAAATGCCACATTTTTTCCTTTAGATGCACTAACTGGCAGAATCAGTAAATAAAACACGAAGACTGGTTAATAAATGAACATAATGCCCATGTTTATGTTAGATTATCCTGCCAAATGATGTTGTCTGAGGTAAAATGTTCAACTTTGTGGACAGCAATTAAATTCAAATAACCCTGTATTTAAACATGCATTCACGTTGGATTTCACAAGATGATATTAAAAAAAAAGTATTCCAAAACTTTATGTAACCACAGTCATCTCACTCTGTCACATCATCTTAACAGTGATGTGACAGTGCAAACCACAGAGCTACCTCGCTCCTCCACTTTCTCAAACGTGAAAGTGGAGGAGCGAGGTTGTCCTGACTAAATTAGGCAAAGCAGGCATAACCACAGAGCACGGCAGCATTAACATCAAAGTGCAGTCATAGTGAGTGCTACAGGCGATGTCAACAGTGGTAAAAATGTGGATCACCTGACTGCCGGTGTGTATTGTGAGTCGACTCCTTTACGGCCCAATACTGGCAGATTATAAAAACGCTATCTTTTCTGATTATCTTATTTATTTATTTCTAATTCCCCATTCTTCCATACATTTTGTGCTTCCCTGGCCTGCAGTGCATTATCACATTTGCATCTCTTCCACTGGATAAGCTCACATGCTGACTCGTACCATATAATAATCAAATAATCAGTATTGGTCAAGTTACTTGAAAAAAGTAATCAGTAACTAATTACTGATTACTTCCCCCAAAAAGTAATCCAGTTACTTTACTGATTACTTATTTTCAAAAGTAATTAATTACTTAATTACTTAGTTACTTTTTAAAAACATGATTTACAACCTGAATAGGTGATAAAGTGATAGATCTTTCAGCCCAATTCTACTTTTTCTACATAATCATCATACAAAATGTAATCAAAAGGAAAAGTCTCTTTTTAAAACTTGTTTTATTAGTTTTAACCTTTTAACTTTATGCATCAAGCACAAATTGTATTATATGCACCATTCTCTGACTGGAAGAAATTTGTTTAATATTTAAACCTATTTTCTGCACATTCCAGCACATAAAATAAAATATTTTTTGTGTTTACACTCAGTCTTTCAAATAGATGCAAGTAAAACACAGCAGAAAATAAATAAAGTCAAAGACTAGCGGTCCTGTTGCTCTATTTTCACCTGTAAAGCAGGAGTGGGGTAGGCGGAGGTTTACCCTGGTGCAGGTGTTCAGTGGGAGAATCCGCGAGTTTCTCTGTGAGTTTCTCATTACGTCGTAGCGCTCTCGGTGCTTGTTTGGAAGTTTAGGGGTTTTTTTCGCTGTAAAAAGAAGTTTTCTTCCCACGCACAACGGACACTAATGTTTTTGTCACTTTTTATGGAATCAAACTCAAAGTAAGGTCAGTACTTCCACGCTTTAAACGCTGCACGCTCATACTCTCTCTGCACTCGATATATGATCCATTGTTGATCTGCACACAGCTGTTGTCACGAACGTCGCACTCGCTTACGTCACTGACCTGAGACATTCTCGCAAAAAAAATCACGGTTTTAGTAACGCAGTAACGCAGCGTTCCTACGGGAAAGTAACGGTAATCTAATTACCGTTTTTGCAATAGTAATCCCTTACTTTACTCGTTACTTGAAAAAAGTAATCAGATTACAGTAACATGTTACTTGTAACGCGTTACTGCCCATCTCTGGTAATAATACATATCCATGGCTATTAGTTGTCCCTGTTTCCTGCAACTTTATGAAATTCCCCTGCTCTATTTTTAAAAAATATATATTATTACTAGTATTGGTAGTTTTCTATTATACTGTTATATCTGCAAGCCTTTACTACAGAGTATCAGAATTACAGATGGTTAAATAAAGAACCACTCCATCACTCTGTCCTTCCATTTTATTTTATATAAACCACTGTGTTGAAACACATCATCACAAAAATAGTCTTTGTGTTTATCTGTTAGCAGGATCGTGGCATTTAGCATAAGTAAATGAGCGCACGCTTTTAAAATGCAATAAAATAAACGGGGACAACTCTGAGCGGACACACATCCCTACAATCCTTACAATTCCAAAAGACTCGCAGCCCCTTAACTTCCACTCAGTATTTCGTGTGCTATTCTTTTGCTCACTGGCAGCAATTCAAAAGTGTTTGAGTGCAACATGTGTGTGACTAATACATCCTCATCCTTGGCAAGGCCTCTTCAATAGCACAGCAGCCCACAGAGATTTTAGAGAAAGACTTAAAAGGAACTCTCCACGCTCCCAACTGTACTGGAGCTTCTTCTGAGGGTGTGAGACACCGCCAAGAGGTAAGAGGTACAGTCAATAGTCAATGTTTGCCAGGAGTGCCAAGCAGGCAGGAAAAGGACTTGAAGTTACTGGAGTTGGGTAAAAGTGACTATAGAAAAATGAATTTTGGTCTGCTTTGTTTTTTTGTTCTGTTTTTTTAAATACAGAAGGTGCAGCAACACAAAGGACACACTACAAACGCAGCCTATTTTAATTATGCCTAGTTGATCCCATTCTTTACTTAGAAAAGACAGCAATTTTCTTTTTCTTAATAATGACTAATGGAGAACAAAACATTTAGTCATTAAAAATATTCATACCAGGAGATCCTGGATTATAACAATTAAATGCATAGAAAATTAAAACTATTCGTAGTAATGCAGTAAGTTTGTCTGTTTGTTGCAAATGAAGGTGAGCAACTCTGTTTCTGCAGGTCTTTCATAAAAGTCCAACAGCTGAATACTTTGTTATTACAGAGCTGTTGGTTTTACTTTGTTGACTTCCTTTACATAGCCGAACGGCAGAGCACAAATAAGGACACGTTGCATGTTTCCATCGTGAGGCATGTTATGACACTGTATTACAGTCTAAATAGCTATTTGATGTTTATAGACTTTGTCTGGCATGATGGTTTTTCCCAAAATGCCAAACCCTGTTCTCATCTCCTGCTCTCGGCAGGCTAAAGCAAACCTTCAAAGGAGCTGGAAGATTTCACTGACTGACTGGCCTCGAGGTGGAACACAGCTGAGAAGAAGTGAACAGTGCAGACATACTCGAGCACGCCAGTGAAATACTCTTTTTTTCTCAGTCTGAGACATTTCAGGTTATCAGGATGATTTGGTGGGATGGAAACAGAAATAAAACAGAAAAATGCTTTAAAACATAATGTTGCATTCATAAACCGTTTATTTAAGACAGGCATTAAACAAAACATCTCTATATTTCTTTATGGCACTGTTTGTGACGCAGGTCTGGATTAAAATCTTTAAACTTGATGTAGGGTACTCTGCTCCAAAGGCGGAATAGATTTGTACTGAAGCTATATGCTTACAAAGCACCCATAAATTGCATATAAAATATGGCGATTTATACTTGCCAATCACAAAGTAGACATAGCCCAAATAATACCTTCCTTTATGCAAAACTGGGATCTTGACTTTTATATTAAGCATTACGTTGTAGTGAACGAGACTTTTGGCTGTGAACACATCAGACTGTTGTTTATTTAGGGAAAGCTGCCACTGAGAAAACTCTTTGGTTTAGTTCATTCTTTATTGCTGTTTTAAATACAAATATCAGGTGAGTGAAAATGATAAATACATTTTATTTAGCTTTTCTTTGCTTTTTTCTTCTTATGGTCACACTGCATTTATAATTTATCGGTGCTCTTTTTAGATTTCTTAGGGGGAATCATAACTGCTTAACAATTTACATGTTTTCCTTTTGCATTTTTTAATAACCCCACCATAAATTGCATGATGAAAGCTTCACTGGTATGCTTACAGGAAGTAAAAGAGACAGCAGTAAATTGTGTCAGGTATATGCCGTATGACACAATTACAGGAAATGTTAATCCAAAGAAGTTATTCGATCCATCTTATCGCTGATAATGGTAAACAGAAACTTGGTGGGCAGGAAGTGATTCAGTGCTCCTAAATTTCTTTAGTGGCCACAAAATAAAAGCTGTGAAAAAAATGAGGTTTTCAGACTATGAAGGTGCGGGAAGCGTCTCTCTCACTATGGTGAAGCACACACTCGCAATGTCTGATAGGAAGTTTTGGTTTTGTTATGCTTTTATTTTGAAGTCCACTCACCAACCTGTCTTTTGAGGTCAACTTCCTGAAGGCCTGATTTATGGGCTGTTTCCCAATTCAGGGTCTGCAGCCTTAAAGTACGCAGCCTCAACGATCCTCAAGGGCCGCGTACTCAAAGACCGCTAAGGCCGGAAGTGCGAGGCTTGTGAAATGGGACGGTGTAGCCTCCGTTGAGCTGCCCAGGTCGCCTAGCAACCATGATACTAACAGCTGGAAACGTTTCGTACAGCTTTGTTTGACAGAAATGAAGGAGAAAATCTTTTGTTCATTTGTTTGTTTCTACATGAGCTTTGATCATTCTCTGATTAAGCTCAGCTATTGAACGGCGTATATTTTACAGTAAAGGCTTTAAAACCAAGTTAGTACAAATGTCACTAATGTCACATAACTTTGCCGACATGTGGCCAACAGGAATGTTTTAATGTTCTTCGTTATTAAACATTTGCACATAAATAAGTGACATAATATTCAGTACTTACTTAAAGTTTACTCTTCGGGCGCCCCTCATCTGCCGTTTTTTTTATTATAAATTATCCACACCCACCGCCGCGCTATGCATTCTGGGATGTGTTGGGCCACGAAGTCTACACCGCCACGTCCTTAAAATTCAGGGAAATGAAGGACGCATTTGAGGGCCGCATTTCGAGCAGCCTTCGCATTGGGACAGCCTTCGGCGCGCCGCTGTGACGTAATCGGCCTTAAAATGCGGCCTTTAAGGCTGCAGACCCTGAATTGGGATACAGCCATGGAGTGCACACATGGCCTAATGACATTCACCTGAAAGGAATTCCCTGATTATCCACTGTTAGTGGGGTAAACCATTAGATGAGAGCTGAGGGAGGGAGCGGGGCGAATCTTCAGTTTGATTTGATTTAGTTGGTTTGAATATTTTTTAACTGGGGGTTTGTTTCATAATCAAATAAGTGCAGTATTTCACTGTATATGTTTGTTTGTAGCTGGAGTGTGTAGCAGGGATTCTCTCAGATTTTATTGGTGGTATGATCGGTGGCTATTTAAGTGGGATGGGGACGTTGATGTTTAGATGTGCCGCTGGTGAGAGCGTTGAACCGTTGTGTCTGTAAGAGCAATGCAATCAGAGCTCTGGAGAATGACTCAAGTCCATTGCGGGGTTTTTTCTGTCATCTGGTCCCCTTCACGTCGATTACCGGCCACTACGTAGACCAAAGTAAGCAGTCAACACATTTAATCCATTCAAAATTGCAAAGCTTTAGTGCAAACGTGTGGTTGTAGGTGTTTGTTTGTTTCTTTTACAAACTTAATACAGTTTGACTGTATGTTTTAGAAAGATGTTTTTCCCACTTTCTAATTGAAAGGAAAATGGTAATGGAAGCATTTAGAAGGACTTGGAGAGTGGAGCAGGTCAGTCTACAAAGAGTGTCCGCAGTGTGAGAACAGTGGCACGAAGTGGTAAATGTCATGTCGCTGCCAGCAGAGAGAGCAGAGGGAAGTGGAGGAGGTAGCGATAGAGGGAGGGTGATGAAGAGGAGGTGGAGGAAGTCTCATTATCTGCTAATCACACACTGAACTTGGAGGCGAAATATTTGAAACTTTCTTACCTTGTTACTGTGTTGGAACATCGCACCGTCTGTCAGCCACACGACTCCTAACTGTGCATGTACTCCAGCACTTATGAGCAGATTTGGATAAGTTGGTAGTTTTAAGTAAATGTTTGATGGAATTAAACTGCTTCCTCCAGCTTTTGTGCCTCTTTTATGTATTTTATAAAACGAATATAAAACAAATGGAGCCATGAAGCCATCAGAAATACAGCGGTAAGCATCAAAATTTTGCCTCCGCTCGGCTCAACATATACAGAGCAGATTTTCCCATCCAAAGTGCCAAGTGTGGCACAGAGAGGTTAATCCGGCGCTTATGTAATTCTCGCATCATTTACTCAGTGGGGCATAATTATGCAATTCTGTTTGTGTGTGTCTATGTGTGTGTGTTGGCATCTCTCTTATCAGTCAAACTATCATTATGGGAAATATAATGATTTACTCAAATGTAAGATGGATAAAGATACAAAGTGCTTGATCAGTCCTGCTTTTATCATTGTGTGCATCTAACTGCTGAGAAGCTTTTGATCATGTCAGCTTAATAACACAGTCCATCTTGGAGAAGTTGTTAATGTTACCTGCGTGTTTGTCTTTGTTGGTGGATGTACTCAGGTAGAAAGACGGAGGTTTTCTAAGCATATATTTAAATGATTTGATTGCCAAACTAGCCAACTACCCAAACCACCACAGTGTAGGTGGATAACTACAGGTCAGGGCAGAAAATGTCTTTTTAAATGACACACTTTGTAGAAAAAATATATCTAAAAATATAACATAAATATAAAAAAAAAAAACATTTGTAATCATATACTGAGTAATGATGTCCAAAATAAATAGAAACTTCATAAAATATTCTTTACATTTTTCACATCAACCCAATTTTTCATATCAACCCAAGGCAAGTAATACTTCTACAAATATATTGCTGCTTTAAAATTATGAATTATGAAAGAATTGTTGCTGGAACTCTTCCAGCATTACTCGGGCCAGATAAAGAGAGATGAGGAGGAAGATAAAAACCTTCTAAATACTCAGAGTGAGACCACCCTGAGCTGCTGGATGTGTGCACATAAGCTGTCTTCGAGGTGCTTAGAGAACTGAGGGAGGCCTATGGCAGCATTGTCAAGAGGGTGAGCAGGCTTTGTTTCAATGGACGATTAAACAGCTCTCCCTGCTTGTCCTTTGCTCCTCTCCAGCCTTCCGCTCCACCCGACAGCTCCTCAAGGTTGAGTTGTTTCTCCACACATGCGTGCACCTCTTCACTGCAACCCAAACACTCCTTCGCTGTTTCACTTCCTGTCTCCCTCTGATCAAAAACCTCTGCTTTGTCTGAGACTTTTCAGAAATGTATTTAGCGTTCTTTACAGTTTTCTTATTGTCAGATTAAGTGTCTGTGGAAATGATTTACTGGATATTATTAAGTTCCAAAAAGCATAAACCACTTTTTGTTTAATATTCATTTTGGTTGCGTGTTTCTTTGAAACACAACATGCTTATGTTGCTTTTAACTCAGTCGCATCATATCACCTTGAGTGTTTGATCAGTCCAGTTTTCTTTTGAGTTGTAATGAGTGAAGGGCCAGCTGTGGTGTTCTGTAACATTTAGGGAGCTGTCCAGAGTGCTTAAACTCCACTGCAACTGCTTATTGGCTGTGTGCTGTCTCACCGCATGTTTCAGCTGAAATAAGAGTAATGATGTGAGGGAGCTGTCCACACAGTGTGGTGCTGAACTTTAGCTATTAGGCAGGAAAAAACAGGACACACAGGCGCAATGAAAGAAAAGGCTTTCATTTCATCAAAGCATTGATATTTATTAACCCTTTAGTTACAGAATCTCTAGTGATCTGTTAATATTGAAATGTCTGGGCTCAAAGTTCTGCTTTTAAATGGATGTTATACTGAAAACAGGGATATTGTTGGTGTGGATGTGTGCCCAAAATATATTTAAGCAAATTATTTCAGTGTTTCTTTGTTTCAGAAATTCTTCAGTGTATTCTATATGGGGTTGTTGAAAATGTGTATATGTGCGTAAGTGTATATACGTATGTATGGATAGATAGAAGTATGTATGTATGTATGTATATGTGTGTGTGTGTGTATATATGTATGTATGTATGTATGTAGGTATGTAGGTAGGTAGGTACAAAAACAACAACAGCAAGAATTACAGTGCTGAATGTTTTAACAGATTCCATTCTTAGGAAATAATTAAGGACATTTGTAATCTTCACAAAAGCCACTTTTAGACTGAGTAAACACGTACAATGTTATTCTAGAGCCATATAAGCCAAGATGATAGAACTCTACATTTCCTATCTAGCTCATTAAACTTTGAAATAGGGCAAGCAACTCTTGTGTCATCAGCTACTTGATTAAAATTAGACTCAGTAATAATTGGAATCTATACTGAAGAGTGTGTTATACAGTTTTAACAGATGGAAATGAATGTCCTCAGTGACAGCATTTACATCATTCCTTTGTTTCTGTTCACCCGGATTTTATGATATGTCTCTGATCTATAGCTGCGGACAAAAGGAAATTAAAAGAAAAGAAAAGAAATAAAACATTTACAGAGAAATTGTTATAATAACCACTGCTTGTAATGCCTGCTTGGATTGGTAGTTAAACCCAAAAGTCAAACTAGCACCTTTAAAAAAAACAAAAAAAAAAAACATGTATACACACTATTGTTCTATTGTTTATTTTGTTATATCTATTTACCTCAGCGCTAACCCTGAGAGCTGCTGTTTGTTTAACATAATTTATGTGAAAATCTAAAAAGAGCTAAAGAAGGTAATTTATGATTAATTAAAGTCAGCTGAGTTAACACTGACCCATTTTAAATGTATTCATTTAATCAACCACCATGAAGGACTTAATGATTGAATTTTCTTGCATTAGGCCCACAAATATATTAATCATAGGATGAAAACCTCAACGACAGAAAGACCAAACTGCCGTCCATGAAAACCACCAAAACTGCTCTGTGCATTTCATAGCGAAGCTTCTGAGGAAAACAAAATGTGTGCCACATTTTTATATTCAGTGTCTGCAGTCACATGGGCTGAATGCGTGTAACTGTTCAAATATTGGTGGTCTGAATTGCACCTCTTATGATATGCATGTGTTTATTTTATTTATTTATTTTTACTTGTGTTGTTTTTGTCTCCTTAAAGTCAGCAGCTGAATATTTTTGCAGGCTCACCCCATCCACCAAAGTGCCCGTGCATGAGTTTTGTCCCCATTAAAACCACGATTATACTCTTCACTGCCGCACTGAATGAGCTCAGTCCATTCAATAATTTGACTTGATGAAAGGCCCCTTGCCTATTCAATAATACCTGCCACGTCCTTCTCAGCATAGGTGTGACCAATTAGAGAGGATTGACGCTTTTATCCTCAATCCCTACGAGACAAGCTGTCGTAAATACAGCTAAGGCCTACCGACGGGGGTGTTTATCTGTCCTCTGAGGGGGAGAGAGGAAGACAAGAGGGGGGGGAGTTGTATCCTGGGTTAGCCAGAAAATTTGGATTTGCTGCTTGGTTGCTGTACTGAGCCAGGCTTCAGCTTAGAGCAAATGACTATTTAATCTGTTCAGTGTTGCAGGTAATTTCTCTCATTCACTCAGAGTAGCCCTGAACCAAAGTGGCTGAAGGCAAATCGATGGATCTTAGAAATACAGAAGCGCCTAAAACATGTTAGAATGAGATTGTGTCGGGTGTATGTACAGCAGAGTCTGGAGATTGATGGTGCAAAAGTGAAAGTAAACACACAGGAAGACAATAGCAGAGAAGAACAGAGAGGTTACGCTTTTTGCTTTTTTCACAGCATTCAATCAGACCGTTTGGGATGACACATATGAATCATGGAAGTTTGTCCTGAGGCTAAGCACAGCTGAGTGAACATTTTGAAAAGAGTATGGGTTTCTTTTTTCTTCTTTTAGTCGATGTGTTTGTGTGCTCACAAACCTTTGCCCACATGTGAAAGGACAGATTCAACCAAGCGCCTGACTCCTAAAAGTGTTTAGCTGTTCACCTTCATGGTGAGATTTTACTCTTACCTCATCCAAGGAGAAGAAGAGAGACTGAAAGAGAAGTTGTGGGAGAAAAGGAGGTTAGCGCTGAGTCTTTGACATGCTGCTGAAATATTGATGAAGTTGCAAAGTGGTGTTTCACTAATAGCCATCCTTTAGCATTTGCTGACAGGCCATTATAAGACCTGTTTCTTTTTCTCATTGGCTGTTTTCTCTTTCCCCCCTCCCTTTTCTGTCCCTTCTGTCTCTTACTTAACAGCTACAGCATAGTAATTATCTACTACAGCTGTTACGCTCTTTTCTAAAGACTGGGCATTTTCAAATCTGAAAGAAATCATCACTAATGTAATGAGTTAAGTGATGGAAAGTGTACATTTTTTTTTAAGATGTGAAATCTAAACTTTGGTGCATCTAACCCTGTCTCTTACAAGACACACTTATAAGCTAATTTGATTTTCCAAGTACATTTTGTATCTAATGTAATTTCTGCCTGGATCATGTTTACTGGCAACGTCATTTTCCAGTCCAGGAATGGGAGGTATCAGAGGTCACAAGGAGGATCACATTCTGGGTCCCAAAAGGTTCAGCTCAGGGTCTAACAGCAGTTGCCTATGAACGGCAGAGGAACATTTTCAATCAGCTAAATATGGTACGCAGAATCTCTTCCCCTATGAGACGAATACACTGTGCATGAGTACAGTGAGGGTACGTGAAGTATGATATATTCGTGCATGACTGTAAATGTAATAATTAATGTAAACTCCATTATCAGTGTACAAGCATTAACATGAGTTAGAATTTAATATATGCCTGAACCTGAGAACAATACATGCAATTATGCAAACACTAAGGTGTTTTAATTGTCGTTATTCATAAGATATTAACCATGTTCATGTCTTCTCCATAGTCAACAGTTTGTAGGAGAAGCTGAAAATCAACTCCTGTCAAATTCCAAATGTTGCATTAATCATTATCAAAGCATCAATTCTTCATGCCTTTATCATGACATCATGCCTGTGACTCTGTAGATCAGGGGTGTCAAACTCAAATACACCGTGGGCCAAAATTCAAAACTGGATCAAAGTTGCGGGCTAACATTAATATTTATTGAAAAAAAATCTTCCTCCAAATATAACAAGGAATCTTTTCTTATGGACTCAAACAAGTTTTGCTGAAAAACTGAATATGGAACAAGCAAAGCTTAATACTAAACAATATATATAACTTATATAAACGTATATATATAACTTAATGTTGCACACATGCAAAATCAAAATTCCAATTAAATAGCACATCAGTGGAATTCATTTCTTAAATAAAAAATGTATTTGCAGCCTTGTGAATTAAATTTTATCATTTTATCACATTTTCATCATATTCTCCCACCAGTCCAGAAAGCGCCTGTTTTCTGCCTTTCTTTTTTCCATTTTGGGATGGCAGTATTTGCATGGTTGCTATGACTATGGTCAACAGAGGAGAGGGTGCTAATGGGTCCTGACTGACGGGCCAAAACACCAACAGAGAATTCTGGGAATTGTAGTATTAGCAGTACATGCACTGTATAATACCAGTAGGCCAGCTCTAATAGTAATTTGGTATGGCTTCGCGGGCCAAATGTAATTAGGCTGCGGGCCAAATTTGGCCCGCGGGCCAGAGTTTGACACCTATGCTGTAGATGAAGTGGTGAATGGAATAAATGGTTAATGGAACACAAAGTTTAATATATCCTAATCTCTGTTTCTGTAAAAATGGGGTAAAAGGAGCTGTAAGTCACTGCCCAATGTCTGATTGTTCTTTTCTTTAATAGAAAAAACTACAACCATGTCGTAGAGACAAATATTCTCATATATATAAAGCAGTAAACGGTTTAAGAGCTCACTAATAAACCGCAGTACAAGACTTGACAAGAGAGCAGTGCCTCTCCACTGTAGCCAGCGCAGTCAGTCCTAGTTTGAACAGAAACAATTACTTTATAGGGGAATGAGTGTGATTACATGGTGCCCTGAGAGACTCAACAAGCAATTACAAATCAGTAAATAATAATTATAATGGCAGCTTGGCTGAGAAGCTGTCTGCAGTGGAAGCAAAGACCTCCTGGTAACAGATACGAGGAATATCAAGCTAGATGCGCATGAACATGTGTTTAGCCATTTCACTTTCTTTCCCTCCGTCTCCCATCAGCTCTCACACATAAGCAATCACTAAGCATGTATGTTAAATATGATCTGAAAATACCTGCATGCCTCTAAACTATCAGATAGTGTTTGAGTGCACACACACTTGTTTCTGTGCAGCATGCTGCATGTTAGTTACATTTCATTGCATCTATAGACTTTGAGTACTTTATACATTCTTATGTAACCATTTACTAAAATAACTCTTCTAGACAATTAAGCATTTCACTGCTTTGGATAATGATGATGATGATGGATGACTTGTTACATTTTATATTCTACTGTTGTCAGTCATGGAAACGCCTGCTGTGTGGTTTATCACGTTAAAGGAGCTTATTATACATTCTTACAATATAAAGAATGGAAAAATAAAACGTTTACACAAATTAGGTCAGTGTTTTCTATGCATCCCAAGGACAGGCCATGGTTTATATCAGCTATAATCTATCAGAGGGTAATCGTTTTAACTCTCTTTCAATATTGCCAAAGAGCAAATGAAACGGAGATAAGACATTTTTACCTGCTATTATGAGGATGTACGCTGAATTACTCTTTGCAAAAGATTGTTTTGACTGTTTTGTTGCACTCCTCCTTCAGCAGAAAATAATCAGAGCATGCTGTTCCCCAGTGTCTCACTCTATGTCACAGTTGGTTAAAAACAAAATCATAGTACAGCAGGCTGCCTTGAGAAAGGCAACCTTGTTTAATTCCTCTTTGTTCTGGTTCTGTTATGCATGTCTGACAATAAGCCAGAAAGAAATGGCCATTAAGACCATTTCATGTATTTTTTTCCCCAAAATGATCCCGTTGGTTAAATGTGCTGTTGTTCGGTTTGTTCATCTAAGAGACTTAAATGTGAAAAGCTCTGGTTCACCTAATTGACTGCAATAGTCAGGTCAGTGAAAAATATGCAGTTTGCTTGAATGGTGTTTCTATGACGATTACTCGTGATATTAAATTGTGTCTCGGGTGATTGGACCACAAATCTACGACCAAGATACGCTGCCATTTCTTTGTGCCTCCAGGGCATCCGGCTAGCCACTCATCACTTCTGCTAGAATGTTAAAAGGCCGTCTGTCACCAGTCAAGCAACACATTTGTCTAGCGAGGGCTAGCAGCCATGTGATAGACCGGCAGCCTGTTGAGACTGTACCCCACCTCTCAACCTCTGATAGCTCCCTCCTAATGGTAAACAAGGTCTGTGCACTGTTCAACCATCTAGATATTTTCTATCTATCGCATAGAGCAGGTTTGTGGCATGAACAAGCTACCAAAGCTTTAGCGATTGAATCTCACCAAATTGTGGTCTATAAATATCAGTTTGTCTTATTCTGTTGACCTTTTTTTCAGGAATATGTATGATCCATTCTGAACAGTCCAAAGTTGGTGGAAATATTGTTTCCTGAAATCATCAACATTTTTAGAGTTTAGCGGTTAGTAGAATCACGATGATGACCCTGCACGTCCAATTTATTCCTGCAGGTTTCCCAAAGTGGCTCAGCTATTGCCTCGCTAGCTCACATCAATGTTAAAAGGCACTGAAGCTGCCTGAAAGCATTCAGTTCTGTTTTTTCCTTCTCTTTTCTTTTTTAATGGAATTCAGCTACAGTATATTTTATAAACTTCAGTAGCTCACTACAGAGTGATTTATCACATAGGTAATAGTATGCCAGCACTATTTGAAAACACATTGTAGGGATAACAGTCAGCTAACATATTATAACAAATGTTAAGCTGCCAAGCAAGTGCTTAGGCCTGTACATCTGTGCTGACTCCGACTGGGAAAGGCTATGCCCTTTTGACCTCAGCTTATGGTGGCAAATTCTGATTATTCAGAGTTCTGGAGAAGAAAAGTGGTTACAACATGGTCCATCGCCAACCTTAAACTGGAAAGGTCAACATTTTGAATGGAATTGAATTGTAGCTGAAAATGAAAAAGTACATGTACAGGGAATCAAACTGTGGTCACAAGTTTTCAATTCAATTTTTCAATTCAATTTTATTTATATAGCGCCAAATCACAACAAAAGTCGCCTCAAGGCGCTTCATAGATACAGAGAAAAACCCAACAATCATATGACCCCCTATGAGCAAGCACTTTGGCGACAGTGGGAAGGAAAAACTCCCTTTTAACAGGAAGAAACCTCCGACAGAACCAGGCTCAGGGAGGGGCGGGGCCATCTGCTGCGACCGGTTGGGGCGAGAGAAGGAAGACAAGATAAAGACATGCTGTGGAAGAGAGACAGAGATTAATAACAGATATGATTCAATGCAGAGAGGTCTGTTAACACATAGTGAGTGAGAAAGGTGACTGGAAAGGAAAAACTCAATGCATCATGGGAATCCCCGGCAGCCTACGTCTATTGCAGCATAACTAAGGGAGGATTCAGGGTCACCTGGTCCAGCCCTAACTATATGCTTTAGCAAAAAGGAAAGTTTGAAGCCTAATCTTAAAAGTAGAGATAGTGTCTGTCTCCTGAATCCAAACTGGAAGCTGGTTCCACAGAAGAGGGGCCTGAAAACTGAAGGCTCTGCCTCCCATTCTACTTTTAAATACTCTAGGAACAACAAGTAGGCCTGCAGAGCGAGAGCGAAGTGCTCTAATAGGGTGATATGGTACTACAAGGTCATTAAGATAAGATGGGGCCTGATTATTTAAGACCTTGTATGTGAGGAGCAGGATTTTGAATTCAATTCTGGATTTAACAGGAAGCCAAAACAGGAGAAATATGCTCTCTTTCTAGTCCCTGTCAGGACTCTTGCTGCAGCATTTTGGATTAACTGAAGGCTTTTCGGTGAGTTTTTTGGACATCCTGCTGTCCTACGATCTTCTCTAAAAGGCATAGCTACATCAATTCATCCAGCCAAGTTGGCTGCTGAACTGATGGGATGTAAAAGAAGTGTGTCAGAAAGAAATGCAGAAGTTTTGAGGGCAAAAAAAAAAGAAGAAACCGAACATATATTTAAAATTCCATAAGACACCATCCATTATTATTACATGAAGAAAGAAGGCGATAAGGGATTTGGGGCTTTAGATAATTCAGTTTGAAGTGTGGTGTCTATATAGAGTCTTTTATGCAATGTAAGGAGAGTCCTAATATTGCATCAGTACCAAACTTTATGCTGAAATTGAGTGTCAAACAAGGTGCACACTTCTCAAAGCAGACATGATTCAAATCCACAAAAGACTCCTACTGCTTAAGGTGGGTGCAGGTTTGTCCTTGAAGACATCACCTCTGTCAGGAGAGAAACATTTACCACATAAAGGTGATCATTCAGCACAACAGAGACTGGAGATTTTCCTACTATAGTGTCAGTGATTTCCTTGTGATTGGTCCACCAATTTATATTCTCCACCTACCCCAGAATTAAGCATAACACCATGTGAAGCCAAACGAATGCTATATTCTGTTCTGAGAGCTCGAGCTGCGTTCACTTTTACGCATCCTGAGAAGCCAGGAGGGAAGTAGGGGAGAAAAGGTATATGCATAAAGCACTGATAATGATGAGGAGTAACACAGAAGGCAATATGATTTAAAAAAAGAGAGGGAAGTAAAGACAGAGAATGCAGAGGAAGCGAGAAAATATCCTGTAAGGTCTATTTAACTAGGTCATCGAAGTCTTCATCTTCACTGGCCTCCTTCTCTCACTGCCTCCCTCTCCTTTTCTCTCTCTCAATTCCCCATCTCCCCATATTGTTCATCCACTGCCTGTGTAGCCCGCTGCCTATTGCCATCTACTTCTGCTAGCCTGGATGCTAATGGCTGGCCATGAAAGTTTAAACGCCCCGAATGGCTCAATAATTTAATAATTATCACTCAGCAGATGGACAGCAAGCACCTCCTCCCAGCCTCTTTGGTTTCTCTAACAAGAGGAAAAACACATCGCCAACTTGGGAAGATTTTGAGAGTTTATTAAAAATATAAAACTAAGCATGACATGAAATCTGTCCGAGGCGCTTTACAGTGTGTAAACTGAGCATCCCTGCTGTAGGAAAAAGAAGGATGAGGTCCCCAAACAGAATGCTCTTTTTACTTTTCATGAGGAAATTTGGCGTACATAACTTACACACATTCACGAAAAAAAATGCACTTTATTTACTTTCAATAAATGTGCGTTTTATGACCTTAATCTAGTCCCCACAGCAGCTGTAAACTTCCAGAGAATTATATGCTCCTTGAATGCCCAGTGGTCTACAGCAGAAACCTTTTGTCCGTCGTATCTTTGCTCTGTTAACTGCATTTTCTTTATCACATAAACTTGCAATTATGTTTCACCTGGGGACTTAAATAACAAAGCAAACATAACTGGGCAGGCAAAAAAAAAAACTGCCTCAAAGAACAGTTTCTGGTGAAAAAGCATTAAGGGCTTGCATGTTCATTGCAATATCTAAGAATGCACCTCAAACACCGCAACTGCTTCCAGCGCTGACACACTGGTGTGTCATTCTCAAAGACAACCAAGGAAATTACAGTATACGCCACAACTAATGGTTTTAAAAGTGACTGAAAACTCCCATTGTTACACTAGCATTCAACAGAAATTGGTGGTAATGGAGCAGTGACAGTTGAGTCTCTGATAGAATAGGTACTAAAACATTGCTCAAGCTGCAGCGGATGTGTCACCAAGGAATCTACGCTGATAGATTTCAGGGAAAAGGGAGAACACAAATAGCTATGCCTTTTTAGAGAAAATCGTAGGACAGCAGGATGTTGTGAGTCATGCCTCACAAATTTTTGTGCACGAGAGTATTCCTGGTTTTGCATGCCCTCCCTCTTTTTCCCTTTCCATCTTTTCCTCTATGATGTGTGAAGGCCAGCGGGTTCCAGTCTTAATTACTGATGAGGAATGGGGAGCCCGGACACCTGGCCTTACCTCTCGCTGTAGTTCACTCTGGGATCATTTCTCGGTCGATGGTACGACACGACGGTACCGTCCATCCACAAATAAAGCGCTTGCGTGTTTGGTGTGTATGTGTGCATTTGTGTGTGTTGTAGCTTACTACATGACACCTAAGGTTGTCAGGTGGTAAAGCTCTCCTGGGCCTTCTGATATGAGTCTGCTTGCTTCAGCACCAATATTCCCACAGCCTTCTGTAGCTAGGGGGCCACGTCAGCAACACAAACAATAACACCAAAGACAGTGTGGTACATGGTAGAACACATACCTTAATTAACCCTCTGTAGACCATATAATACACCCTCTGGTTGTCGGATAATTTCTTCTTATTAGCCCAGTGATATTCGGCTTGTGTGCTTACATGTAGGTTAGGAAAGCAACATTTAAATGATCCCGTGTAATGCTGATATTACTGTCATTGCATATGATTTATTATTCCTCTGCTGGTGGTAAACTTCCACCCGACCCATATCTTTTGATCGGACCAACAAAAAAATGCAGCAATTCTTTTTTTAAAAGGGAAATTCAAATAATTACAGGGGTCCTCAATATTCAAGGCTTGATAATCTGGATATTCAAGTCAGGTAGAAAAGTAAGAACATAATAATAATAATAATAATAATTGTTATTGTTATTGTTATTGTTATTATTATTATTATTATTATTTTATATATATATATATATATATATATATATATATTTTTTTTTTTATTTTTTTATTTTTTTTTTTTTATTTTTTTATTTTTTTAAATTTTATTTATTAATTTATTTTAAAAAAAAAAATTTGAAGCACTGATGCCTGTCACCCATCAGAGTTGCAACTGTAACATGTAGGTGTATATCAGGGAGTCGAGATAAAGATAGTGAGCCTGAAAGAGAGAAAACAAATTATGGATGTTATCATAACACTGATGTGTGTTGGCCTTTTACTACAGATATATGAAATCTTTTTTGGAGGTGTACAGGTATCCCATAATAAACAGCTGGAACAGTGCCATCCTTTTTATTATTTTGCATAACCTACTTTTTGTGGCCACTTGTTTAATATGCTGTCATTTGTATGACACATAGATATAATAAAGTCAGATTAAGGGGGAAATTAATTACGTGCCATGTGAGTAACTCAATTATTTATGATATTATCTATTATCTATGATAGTGACGATATTTCCTTTGTGATAACTTAAAGCTAAAGGTTAGATTTCGCTTCGATCGCGCTGCTGAACATCATACAGCAGCTTTAATCTGAACATATTTTCCCTCTTGTGATGTCTGCTTCGATTGCACTTTCATGTTTGACCCTCCTTCTTCTCTCCTCCTAGTCTCTTTATGTCTGTCTTGTGTTGTCTCATCACAGCGCAAAACTGCAGATGTGCAAGATTTTAAACGTTTCCCTCAACTCAAACTTCTGTCCAATTACTGTTGGTCTTTTTGACGACTTCAGCTTTATCCATCTCAGGACGTTTAGCTCTCCACTGCCTTTTTTTCAACTCTGCATTTCCCTCGTCTATTCCATTTTCCTCATGTGCTGGGTTTTTTTTTTTTCATTCTGTTACCTCTCCCGTCCTTATCTGCCTTACCTTCTGATAACCCTTTTCTCTTTTCCTCACTGCTGTGACTTCCAACGCTCCCCCCTCTTCTCCCTCTCAGTCCTCCTATCGTCATCCATCTCATATCATGCTAGCCCGGGTTGTGGTGTGGCATGCTGTCTATTGAATAGTTATCAGAGTGTGTCTCCTCTCAGCTGTGGGTGTGAATGCTGAACATGGAGTTATGCAGGCAGAGAGGGCTCTGTGAGAAGAAATGGGTGGGGGTTCGGTTCGAGGGGACAGTGCTGCAAGCTATAGGAGATGGATGGAGGGTATCAGGGGCTTGACTGACAAGGCAAATGGTAATAAATGACTCTCATGCCTGCTGACAAATGAACACACGGGGCTAGGAATAGAACCAATCACTGCAGATAAACACTGACATGACACGCAGTTTGTGTGGTCTCCTCTAATGTGGCCCACTTTTCTGTACTTTCACCAGAAAATACTGCAATAATTTGCTCTTTAAGTTTTATGGAGTCACTTTTTGGTCAGATCACAATTGAAAGTCTGTGGTTAGGATGTGAATTTGTGTGTGCATGTACCGGATTGTGTAATGCTCAAAGAGGCACTGATGTGATGGATGGACTTGTGTGCTGCTCCACTGGGGCCATTAGTCAGCTAGAGAGCGGGGATGGCCACCTGGGTGTGATGCACCATGCTGGAGGTTGAAGGCCAGGACAGACAGTTCCCACTGCCTGTGTGTTAGTGCTACATGTTGTGTTCTTGTATCCTTGAGTATGTGTAACCATATGTTTGTTTAAGAGATGGATTCTACAGTTCATATGCTTGCATTGCTTCAGTTGGGAAGAAGGTTGCATAACAGATATTAATCAGAACAGGATACAATAGTTGCACATTGTCTTAATTTACATATGTAACAATGTGTGCTTGTTTTTGCAATAAATCCAGTGGAACTAACTGGACAGTGACAGAATTGTAAAATAACTGTGCAAACTGGTTTTCCTTCTTCCTCTGTAAATCGGTGTTAACCCTTTAAAGCCGGTCAGAGCGGGCACGCTCCGTTTTGCGTAACTATTTTTAAATCCCGGTAGCTCTGCAACCACGTAAACTAGTGCAATAAGTTTTTTTTGCATATGAAACCGGAGGAGTTGTACTTACATCTTATGCCATCAGCTTGTCCTCGGTCACGGTTTCCTTCCACATATAACTTTGCAAAAACTGCATAAAAAGCGCTTGCAGCAACACAAACAATATTCCAGAAACACGCTTTGCCGATCAGATCAGCTGTTTGTAACACTTCCTTGTCAATCAGCGCGAACTATCGCATGTCCTCCATGACCTGCCCGAAACCGGAAGTGACGTAATTTGCGGAAATGTAGTTTTTTACCATCAGGGCCTCATGAGCCTATACTGGTGTTTTTAAAAGTTATCTTTGACTTTATGACTTTCTGTGTCGTTTCTGGGATGCTTAGGACTCATATTGCACTGCTGGAAATAGTTTATTTTGATGCATATGCTGCTTTTTTGCAAATTTGCATTATAATATTTATTTTCGTTTTTCCTGCAATATATAAAAATTGGTGTATTTCAAAAATAAAACTATGAAGACACTCAAAATAAATTTCCTGTTGTAGGAAACTATTTTGTGCAACTTTTTTGTATTTACAGTTTTGAGGGATAAGCCTCTTTAATTTCTCTAACTAGAAATATATGTTAAAAAAACAAAAACGATTTTCAATTTTTTTGTAGTTTATTGCACCTTTTTGCAATTTACGTAATTACTATGCACTTAATGCAGACATATTATTAAAATTTAGGCTATAATGGTTGTATTGATGTATATCAACTTGAAATGCTCCCAAAAATGGCTCCACAGCATGTAAAAATATAATATCAGCTCTGGCGGACTTGGTTCTATGGTAGGTCTTAAAGGGTTAATGCAGGGGTCTCTCTTTTATATGATTGCTAGCATCAGTCTTTGTGAGGAAAAAAATGAAGCACAAAATTTCAGTTTGTTATCCAAATTGTTCTTTTAATATGTACTGTGTGTATAGATAATTGTAGCTGACTATCAAAATTCAGCAATATTCCCAATAAATCAGTGAAAATGTGCTAAAGCTTCTTATAAAACACTAACAAAATACTAGTTGGATGACTTTGATTTTGTAGATTTTTAAGTATTTCAGCTACCAGATAGAGGAGGGAGCTATAATTGATCCTCTTTGTAATGATTTTTGATATAAATTATTCAAACATTTCCCTAAGTATCATGTCATAAATTCTAAAAAGTTCTGTGTTTACAAAGTTTGTAAGACTTTGTCATTTCAATGTGGCTTACAAAAAAAATTGTATGCCATTTCTTTTGTAATATTACCTTCATGCATCAAATTGGAAAAAGTAAACAACATAACAAAGATATGGTTATTGTATTTTATCACAGGTTATTCTGACAGTGTGTTATTATTCTCAGTAGACGGAGTATGTGGATTCATATAACGAGCTGAACACAGCTCCTGGAAAGGCACGCTGTTATAAGAAAACCAAATCAGTCAGCCTTTAACATCAGCTGACCTCGTCCATGTCTTCGGTCCGTAAATCCACGCTCACCTCTAAACCAAAACCTTTTAGCTGGCCAGACAGTAGACTTCACATCAGCAGCACCTTGGCCGCTGCTCTATTATATCTGCTCACATGGGCGCATACAGGTTTGCTCTAGACTTTAAACATGCAATCACATGTGGCCAATCACATGGACGTATACGCAGATATTGTGGGAGGAAAACAAACATTTCAATTACCCGCACTGTCAGTTTGGTTGCCTGCTTGAGTAATGCTGTTTGGGTTGATGGCAGGACATTGCAGTAACAAGCCTCTCTACTGTTACTTCAAGCCTGCACTGAGGCTCCTTCACTCTTTCAAAGCACTAGACCCACAGCTGCTGACATGTGGATGTGCTGACAGTCACCAGAGACGGCAACAAAGATTGCAAGCTTTAGATTAGAGAATCTGAGAGCTGAACTGTACAATTTAAAAGATTGATGCTGTAGCAACCTAGAGAGCAAAAAATGTATAAATATCATTTAATCAAACAGAGTTACGAAAGTTTTTCTTCTTCATTCTTTTATTTACCCTCAAGTATGTACTTCTTTCCAAAACTAGGTAACTTAGTACTATTTACTGAGTACAGTTGAAGCTATTTATTTAGTTTTCAGTTTTCAGTTTTATTTGTCATATGCAAGTTAGCACAGGGTCAACATTGCAATGAAATGTGTTTGACGAGCAGCAGTCACTCAGCAGCATGATACAGTAGGAGAAAATATAATAAAATATAATAAAATAAAATAAAATATAAAAACATAACAATAGTAAGGAGCTAAATATTAGAGAGACATGGTAAAAGAGAAAAGATGACTAAATATATATGTATCTATAAATATAAATATATGTACACTAGTGAGTAAATAAGAAAATCTTGAAAAGAAATATGACAGGAGGGCAGATGGGATATTGCACAGGAATGAGCAGCAGAAAATGACAGTATTGCACTTTAAATATAAATATCAATGACAATAAAGTGAAGTGACCAGTGCAGATTAAACAGAGTGCTTGTGAAGCTGCAGGGTAGCTTCTGAGTGCGTCCTGTGTTGTGTTTAAGTGTTGTGGTTGAGGTGTCATATGGCTTGGTGGTAAAAACTGTTTTTAAGTCTTGTTTACTGTTATTTACTGTTTTTATACTATTTTATGTCTTCTACAAGTATTTTTTTATAATAAATAATAATGGATTGCATTTATATAGCGGTTTTCGGGGCCCTCAAAGCGCTTTAATTCCACTATTCATTCACTCTCACATTCACACACTGGTGGAGGCAGCTACAGTTGTAGCCACAGCTGCCCTGGGGCAGACTGAGAGAAGCGAGGCTGCCATATCGCGCCATCACCAGTAGGCGGTAGGTGAAGTGTCTTGCCCAAGGACACAACGACCGAGACTGTCCGAGCCGGGGCTCGAACCGGCAACCTTCCGGTTACAAGACGAACTGCCAACTCTTTGAGCCACGATCTGCAAACTGCGTTGCATCCCTCTTCCATCTCAGTTCCTCCTTTTCAAGCACTCTTTAATCAATAATCGAGTGCAGTCGTCCTCGTTTCTGTTTCTTTGGTTTTATTTTAGCCGAAGGTATCTGTGTTGCCGAGGTGCCCGGGCATTTTTGTTTTGCTTGGAATTATTTAAAGTAGCCTCCGAGTATCGGTACCTGCTTATAGTGTTTCATTTCACTCGCCTATGAATTTGCCTCCTTTCTGAGCTGAAAATCAGATTATTACATGGCCCAAATCCTAAAGTTGTAAATATGTATGACCTGACATAATGAGGTAGTAGAGCTCGGAGCAGTTTCTTCTAAAACCAATATCTCTCCTGTTTTATGTTTCAACAAATTGCAAAACACAGGTTGTCTTTGACCCCCACCGCAAACACATGCACAGGCGCACATCCACCCACACGCACGCACACATTCATGAACAATAGGAATAAAATGCAGGAACTGCTATTCTTCAAAAGACATTCACATATAGCTTTGACTCCTCCGTTTGTAGGAACGCACTCAGCTCTCTGTGGACTGTGCTGGTGAGAAACGGTCATGCAACAACGAGCCAGTGAAAGACACCAACACAGAGTGAAAGGATCAGATGAACAGGAGAGAGTGAGAAAGACAAAACCAGGCAGATGCAGTGCAAAGCTCCTTTGTGGAGGGGGAGCTTTAACTAAAACCCAAATGACTTCTGATGCCCCATATCGCTGTTCTACATAAACACACCCCCACACACACAGACACACAAAGATCTGCATGTGAAAACACACACTGACACCCATCCGCCCACGTATACACTCCTATCGCTGCCACACATGAGTAACCCAGATGTGCTTCCCACGTACATCTCCTCTCTGCACACCTCCCGCAGTGAGAATAAAGAGGACAAGAAGAACAGAGCGCACTGCATAGACAGGAAGAAAATGAGCGAACTGAGCTTTCCTGATACAGTAAGACAGCGAAAGAGTGGAAGGACCAGGAACGCAAGCAGAGAAGACAGAGTAAGGGGCGGGCAATAGAGACAGTAGTGATGTGTCCCACTAGGACAAAAAAAGAAGAGGGAAGCACAGAGGAACAGTGGGATGACTCACACTAACACATGAGAGAGGACACGGGGAGAGGAGTTCAATAATATATGTTTGGGAATCCCCTTAATGCTTTGTTGAGCCGACTCCATAGTGTTAGATGCTGAGTACGAAAAGATTTCAGGCGTCCAAAATCTTTGAAGTAGTTTTTTAAATAGGCTTTTTTACATATATGTATGTATATATGTGCATGTCAGTAAGATCTCACCTGGAAACAAATGCTGTTGTTGGTTGTATCCACTTATGTTCATAGATGTAAAGGCAAAAATGCTATTGGTGATGAGCGTGAGCAGCCGTATGTAATATTAGCTTATGCTTCCTTCTTTTGGCCTCTCAATAAAGGTCAGTACTGCCATGATTGTTTGCTAAGTTGCGTGCAAAGTTGCACACTTGAAACAAAGTCCAGCCATCCGAGAAAGAATCGGACTACATTTTTAAAATTCCTTCAATTTTAAGGTAAGATATTAAAAAAAATAAATAAATGTGAGACTGTTTTCTGAATCAGAACAAGAACGAAAAGTCCAACTTTTAGTATCCAAGTTCCCAAATTGCTAAATCTGAAAATACTTAAATCATATCACAGATAAAGGAGTATTGCATATACCATAGAGCAGGGGTGGGCAATCTCAGTCCATGAGGGCCGGTGTCCCTGCAGGTTTTAGATGTGTCCTCGAACCAGAAGCCATTTAATTGGCTAAATTAACTCCTCAACATGTCCTGAAGTTCTCCAGAGGCCTGGTAACAAACTAATCATGTGATTCAGGTGTGTTGACCCAAGGTGAGATCTAAAACCTGCAGGGACACTGGCCCTCGTGGACTGAGATTACCCACCCCTGCCATAGAGTCAGGAAATACAAAAATCTTTCCCGTAGTGTGGTCTGGAAAATGACAAAGTTATGAATGAACTGAATTTCTTTCAAATAAAAGTTTGATTAAGTCAGAAGAATATTGCTAGAAGATAAAATATGATTCCAGCTGACGATTTATTAGATGTTATGTCAACTTTACTTCCTCTGTGAGAAATAAACAGAAGAACAAATGACAAATTAGCCACGGAGGCTGCACGATTGGTTGAATATTGTGCAGCAGGTGTTGGATATTGGAGCCTCGAGTTCTGTTCTGACAGGTGGGGGATCTCCTCAGCTGGGGAGACACTGATTGACAGCCTGAGGTGGGAAGCCAGATGCTCCCCCTGCAGGTGATTCTTCAGTTTTCCTCTTAAGTTAAAGAGATCATTCTGAAGCGCAACTGACTGGGGAGCAGAGGTGGATTTGAGGAGAGGATGTACAAATGCTGTCCCTGTGGTGCACTGCTGTGCAATCATGTCCTGCGAACGCGCACGTTTCAGTTTCGCCTGATTATTTCAAACGATTGTCGTGATCCGTAATTAAAATAAAATACAAAATCAAAAGATGTCGTTCCTCAGCCTGCAGTTTGATTTTCACTTCAACAAATCCATGAAGGTTTGCTCTTCGTTGACCATATTTTGGTGACTTCTACATATATCTGTGGCCACAAAGTGGACAGCCACACGGCCGTTGTGTGTGAATGTCTGCGTCCCAATGGTCAGATGCATGTGTCTGTGTACCCCTATTAATATTGCATACCTATCCCCCTCAAAAAAAAGGAGGATTGAGGATTCGCTTGAGAGCACCACTCTCAAAACACATTTACTTTTCATTCATTTAATTTAGGCTCAGTTATGCAGAAACTGTCATTTTGTATGCAGCTTGTGCTTGGATGAGTTTAATTACTTAACTGTCAAATGTTTTCCAGCATATGCAATTTCTGAAATATTGGTTTTGGTACTTATATGGTATGGTTCTCAATGGGACTGATAAAAAAAACAGGTTTTAACAAAATTGCTGTGACTTCTCTTGAAAACTGCAGTTTTCATGCATAGTTTTACCAGTTTTACTGCAGAATATGTGATGTTTTGTCAAAACATATAAGTACATATAAATAAAACTGTAGAGGAATCAAGCAGCTATATTACGACAAAAAACAAAACACACGATACACAGATTAATACTCATAGTTGGATGTGCACACAGTTAGCTAAAATAATAGAGAAGCACAGAGTGACCAGTCTTCTTCAAGAGACGAGGGTAACTGTGGGTTATTACTCTCACAGAGGCAAAAGACAGCTTGAAGCTAGCAAATAGAACCATTACAGCCAAAGAGAGCCAGTGTTTCACCACTAGATAGGAAATCAATTAAATATACAGTATGTTGCCTTCTCACTCCCGAATGCTTGTCCTTAAGCTCTCAGCACAGGCTCTTATTTGAAATGGAGCTGGAACACAACACTATCATACTGTAATAGATCTGAAATTTCCTCTAGGATCCTCTACACATTTCAAAGACAAAGACCACATCCCACGAAATCTGATATATCAGGAGTTAGACTGAATAGATTAACAAATGCAGCATGGCATTTTGTCCAGCAGTGCTTGAGACAGTTCATATATGCATGTATAGTCAATATTTATTCATTGCCTGTAATGTCTTAGGCAGCCTTTCTTGTAGTCTTCAATCCATGTGTTTCTCTGTGGCACAATAATGTGATGTGTTGTATCTTTGGCCCAAAGACACGGTGGGAAGGTGTTGTTTTATTGATACATTTATATGCCTTTTTTAATAAGACAGCATATTAATACACTGAGTATCCACAGTGTGTATGGAAGGCTGTCTTGCACCCTTTTGCAGTGATAAGACACTCAGGAGGTAGAGTGCTCGCCCCATGATCGGAAGGTCGGGGTTTCAAGTCTACCTTGAGCTACACCTGAGCAAGGCACCGTCCCCCGGTGCTGGATTGGTGGCTGCCCACTGCTTCATTGAGTGACTGGGTTAAATAGAAAGTACTATTTTCCTATGGGACTAATAAAGCTTACATTATAAGCTCTGAAAGTACCTCGTTAGTGCAAGGATGTGAAATATTTCCATGAACAAACTGATGATATCTGATGCTTAGTTGAAAACTCTCAGTGTTGTTATAGGATTCTTCCTAGAACAAAAATGTAATTAAAAAAAAACAGGAGAATATGAAAGTTTACAGGTTCTAGAAAGGACACAGGCAACTGTGTTTTCTATGATAAATGTCTTATTTAACGATTTCCCTGGACATCCTAATTGTGGTGTTGGCTCGTGTTTCAGTGCACTGAACTGGAAAACCTTGGCATCTGTGCTGCTCCCTTTCCTCCTCCTCTCCCACTTTCTCTCACTTTTGGAGTTTCTCTTGTTTCCACATTCCCATCACACCAATATTCCCACGACATCTTTTTTTTTTCCTACCGCTTAGCATATGAAAAATGATCACAATTATGTCATAGATTTGGTAAGAATAACAATATCAGTTTTTCCAACTGGAACCCCGAGCATTATGCAGTCGAGCTAAACCAAGCATCTGCTGTGTGAAAGTAAAGTAGTGGTTAGATGCCAGGTTTATTCGTTAAAAAAAAAAGATGCGTGTATATCTATGTGTGGTTGTATGTCTAACGTTAACTGAAGACACACGCCTTTGAAATCGCATTCAAATTTGCTATTTTGTGAGCAAAATCACTGCGAGCAGTAATTTTAATTGGTTAGGCGTACTATGAAACACTCCATGCAGTACATGTATCTATTTTTGGTCCCACTCAGTGAAGGAGCCCAGACCTGTGCAAGCAGCCAAAAGCCATTTTTATGAGCACTAAATGCTGTCCAGTGCATTCACCCCTGCAAATAAAAGAAGCACTAGTCGTGTCTCTGTGAAACACACCATTACTCCTCCATTGTTTGCCAAAGCACTTTGTTGAGAAATAATTTACACCAAGTCTTTTTGCTTCCAGCATTTTCAACACAAGGTCATGTCCACAACAGCAATGGCCCAGCGGTGTCAATATACACCAACCAATAGTGACGGTGCTTTTGTGAGAGCAGTATGAAATTGATTAAGCTGGTTTATTACAGCTGGACACTGCATTAGTTCTTGACTTCACCAGTGAGCCAAGAAATGAAAAGAGCTCTAATTAGGCTCTTTCTTTTTACAATGATGGAAAACTTCTCATGGCTCATATATATTTTTCAATAGTACAAACAGGATAACGTCATGCAGCATGGAGACCGAGTTTTAGGAACATGTTGAACATGTAACTGTAAATTAGAACATGCTTTTGATTATGTACACCCCCAGTGTTGGGAAGGTTACTTTTAAAATGTATTCCATTACAGATTACAGAATACATGCCCCAAAATGTATTCTGTAACGTATTCCGTTACGTTACTCAATGAGAGTAACGTATTCTGAATACTTTGGATTACTTAATATATTATCATGCTGTTTACAACTACATGAATGTACTATTGCTGTGATTTATTACTGTTACTGAAGGTCCGCGGCTCCGAACCGTAGTAAAGGGACCTCTGGCTAATACGGTGGGTTCTGTGTCGGCTCGTAGCCGAAAACTAGCTTTACTTTGTTGTCTGGGTCAACTTTGCTTGCGAGAGACATAGAGAGGCGTTGAAAGGCTGCTCCAACAGAACTTATTGTTTTTGGAGGAAAACACGAACACGGTGTACAGTCGAGTCTTAATAGCTTACTTACAACTGGGCTCGTCAGGCTCTCTTCTTGGCTGCAGTGGTTATTATTATATTTACATGCTTCCAGCTCCCGTTTTTGCTCGATGACAGCTCGTACTTTTCCTTTTTCTTCCTCCCTCGCTCACAGACACATAACGGGTATGGCAGTCCATTCTCCCTGCAGCACGGACTACACTGCCCATGATGCTACATTCTTTAGAGCTATACCTGTAGCATTCTGCCTATTAGCTTAGCACAACAACAACAACAGGCGCTCTCTCACCCAGGAAACACGCAGTCGCAGAGAGAGAGCGTTGCCCTGTAACCATGGCACAACAGAACGTAGCTGTCAAACAAAACCCAAACAGTCCTGACCCGCCACAATATGAAACAGGGAAGTACCGCCGTGTAATCCATTTATTTCAACAAAGTAACTGTATTCTAAATACCACCTTTTTAAACGGTAACTGTAACGGAATACAGTTACTCATATTTTGTATTTTAAATACGTAACGGCGGTACATGTATTCCGTTACTCCCCAACACTGTCCACCCCACACAAAAGCGTAATAGGCACTGAAAGGCTGGCAGGGGTGTGTACGTGCAAACTATTGTCCATGAATGCATATTGCAGAATGATGTGTATCTTGTCGTTTTCATTCAAACCTATTTTATGTTCTCAGTTCAGTTCAGTTCTTTTTTTATTTCAAACATATACATTCAGCAAACATTTCATAAAATCATTCCATGCAGTTGTTTGAAAAGGAGTAGGCAGAAGTATATACTTATTTAGCCCGACCCCTCAGGTTTACATCCTCATCATCTAAATTTGAACAACAAAAACGCCCGTTCTCACTCCCGAGGCGTAACATGCCGACGTTTTGTCACGTCCCGCGGCGTTCCTGAGGAACGCGAAAGGAGACCTTCGGCGTTCTTATGGTACGCGGCGGGTTATGGCTGAAATCCAGTGCAATGACGCTCCCGCGGTAATAGACGTTCCAGCCCTGTATTCCAGCCCTAAACCTAACCTTATCCCTAGCCCTAATCATAACCTTTTTCCTGACCTCAACCATGACTTTAATGATGTTAAATAGCGTGTTTCTAAGCGATTTGAAGAAAAAGAGCGAACATGTGTAGATTGAGTCCATACGGTTCTCATATTTCCTCATTTTTCCGAGGTCGTCATTTAGGAACGTGGTGGGTAGCCGAAAACGTAATATGTTGACGATTTGTCACCTAGCGTAAAATGTTACGCTTTGGGAGTGAGAACATAACATCACAAAAAAATATTTTCTCATGTTCAACTAAACTATATTTAGATTTGCTAATTGGCAAAAGAAAATAAACATCAGTTTGACTGCTGTCTTGGGTTAATTGCATTTTCTTCATTCTTATACTTATTTAAAATTTCTTTTTTGAGTTTTATTTTAAACTGGTTTATATCACTACTGACCTTTATTTCTTCTTCTAACTCATTCCAGAATTTAACTCCCGCTATTGAAATAGACATCCTTTTCAATGTTGTTCTTACTCTTTGTAATTTTAAATTCCACTTCCCTCTAAAATTATACCTCCCTTCTCTTTCTAAGAACCATTTACTTATTCCGATTGGGAGCATCCCTTTCCTTGCCTTATATATTATTTGCACTGAATACTGAAATGTAAAGATCTGTTTGAAGCATATTCCCATCTGATGAAAATGACAGTTAGTGGTCACAGCACATTGGATTGGACTGACCTGGCCTTTTCTTCCCTTTGTTTCCTTTCTGACTTGTCTGTCTCCACAGGCCTATTGTTTTTGCGACACATAATCAAACAGCAACACTGCAATTATTTCTCAACAAGCACAATGTTTCAGTGTAAACATACATAGGCTCTACAAAATCTATTTATTTATATTCTCCGTGTTTCTCCATGTTGATTGTGTTCTGCCTGCTGGTTTTGACCATTACACAAAATCAGGATGGATATTTGGGCAAACCCAAGAAAACAAGATAAATAAAACATGACTTGTGTAACACTCGTGTGGTCCAAATCTACTCCTTATTGGTTCCCATTGGTATTAATGGCTGATAGACACCTACGTGAACACAAGCCTGGATGCAGAGTGCATGTCTGCAATAGCAAGATTAGTCCTCATCATCTTGCTCTCCGGGGGCATGTGCCACCTCCTTTGCGAAACCACTCAAAGACCCACTGTGGATGGATTAAACTGTACATTGGGAGAAAAGTGTGTGAAACATGCTTCCCATTTGCAATGCAAATCGCAGCTTCCAGTCTCACGGGGCCTATCATAGACAGCATGCACAACCAGATGAACACGCAAG
This sequence comes from Neolamprologus brichardi, assembly GCF_056152115.1. NCBI lineage: Eukaryota > Metazoa > Chordata > Actinopteri > Cichliformes > Cichlidae > Neolamprologus > Neolamprologus brichardi. The sequence goes on along the minus strand of NC_142116.1, from coordinate 3,209,062 downwards.
CAAGTGCTAATGCTTTCATTTTATATGCTCTCTAGCACCCTCTTCTTCCCCTGCTTTCTGTTTTTCTCTTTAACTGGCTCCATTTCTAAAGATGTTTACGCATTTCATGGATACTGATTCTAGTGGTGTGTGTGGAGCTCCCGAGTTGGGAGGTAAACAGAGCTTCCGAGATGGCTTGCTGTTTTACCCACCAACCACTTAAAATGTGGAAACAGCCAACTAAGAAGCTCATTATGCACCATGAGATTGCTCTAAATGGGCCTTTGTTGCACTGCAGCCATCACTAAAGCATTTGTATGACTGTGGGTGAAGTTGAGGAGTTCATAAAGGTTTTAAAATGGTGTATATATAATATGCATTAGATACCACATAACCCACAGCACAGATGTTTTGATGAGGATAAAAGGAGACGAGTGTCTGCTTGGTTGGGTTTGTGGTTGTATTGCATTCTAGTTAATAGATAAAATTGTAAAATATTCCCAAAAAATCTGCCTAAAAATAAAACATGTGCACAACGTGAATTATTTACTAGTCTTTAAGGGTTTAAACGCCAGCAATCACCTGTAATGTGAGAGATGTGTGCAATCAGCTCTCTTTTGCAGAAAAACATATTTTGTATATTTTAGTGCACTGAACATGTAATTATATTAATGTATACATGCACCATGAGGATCAACCCTATCAGCGTTTAACACTGAGTGACTTTGATTGGCTGGGCCTTCGTCTTCCTCTCTGAGCAGCAAAAAGGTGGGCAGATGTTCCGTTGTTGTTCCGCTCGGCAGCAGGACATCTTTTTGATCATAAGAGAATTCCAGCCAGACAATGAGCTTTGGAATCCAGACATTTCAACAGCTGGTAAAGACTTTGCTCACACATAACCACACATCTGCACAAACTTGAGATTATTTATATATTTATTTCTCAGAAGTGCCGTCTTTGTTTGTTTCCTCCTTTAATGGAAATGTACAGTAATTGTTCTGAGAATACCTCTTGAGGAAAGTTATCAAGATCCTTGTTTTTTTTCTCAAAATGTGAATATACCACGCATTTTCTCCACAACCTCTCCATTTGCTGACTTCAACCCTAACCCGATTTTCTGCTGGTTTATGGCATGCTAAGTGGAACTGTGTCTCACTTTCAAATACAAGTAAGTTTGCTGGTACGTAATGGCATTAAACCCAAATTACCACCAGACTGAGACGTGTTTACGTGTGTGTGAGTGTGTACGTTCACTCAGAACTTCCTTGTCAAAGCTGCTTTAAGTTGTATCAGGATCGATTTTGCTGTCTGCTGAAGAGTTTATTGAGCGTTTGAATAAAGCAGAACGTATTGATTTTCATGCGTTCGTGTCCATTTTGTAAACTGATTTGACCATTTTTAAGACAAAAAGACATAAAAAAAATTATAATTTCCTAAATATTAGGCTATACGTACCTTTCTCTATGTAATAGTTTGAATATTCTCTCCATCATATGTCTGTCCTATGCTGTTGGCATACCATAATGTTCAAGCTTTTATTCTGTACAATTTATTGTGATTTTTTTAAGGACCCATCCCTGAGGTGAAGGCTGTGCAAAGAAGCCATTCTCCCTGCATAAATCAATTATATTTTCATTTTGTGGCAACTACAGATGTTTTCTAAACCCACTGTGGCCACATGCAATCACATGAAGCACGTCAACAAAAACATTTGTCGCTGTGCCAGTTATTTTTAGTTTTTTTCCCTTTAATTTCTGTTCCGGGTTGGCCTGACCAAGTGGGCTTACTCTTCATAAGCTCTTTCATAATCTCTACAGTTTATAATAATTCAATTTCACACACATTTGGGACCAAGGATCTTCACTGAAGAGGTGGTAAACATGTGCGGTGTTAATATGATGTAGCGCAATGCTCTTGTTTATTTTTCTCCTTACTTAGCTTCCACTATTGCTGCTCATAAACTCGATGTTCTGCGGCAGAGAAGATCATTGACATTTATTTTTTATAGCTGCTGTTGATGACGCTTGAATTGGGTTATCTTTAATAAAAGCTAACGAGGTTAGGTGGGATTTGGTAGGTGGCTAAACCCAAAGATCTGCTCTAGCAGTGCAAAGAGGAAAAATAACGAACTGTGTTTGAGCTTTTTGCTCTGGTTGGCTCTGTGTACACGCTCTGATCAGCTGAGCTGTGCTGCTGCTGTGGATCTGAATTTTACTGTTCTTGGTAGATTGAAGTGCTACATGGGCTGATGTGTGTGTGTGTGTGTGTGTGTGTGTGTTTTCTTTCGCTAAAACATCTAAACACACTTTTCCCAAGTCCTCGAAACTTTCCATGTGCAAGGTAGCAGTCTTTATGCTAGCTTAGCTTTCAAGACCACAGTGGAGCTTCCTTGTTTCCTTTAAACCCTGGATGAGACGAATCATGACAGAAACAAGCATTTAAGAAGAGTCCTGGCTGGCCTGTGGCACCTAATGCACTTTTGTGATTGGTTGTAGCCTGTGTTTACTGTGCTTAGGAAATCCCATCCTCCCCTGCTCGTTCTTTTATTTAGCAGCATAGCCACTGTATTTCCTTTGCAACCAGTCACATCTTTTTCCCTTAAATTTCTCGTGTAAGAAAAATAAAACATAGATCACAATGAAAAGCAAAGCAAATGTTATATCCTCCTTGTATGATTCACATCCACGACTAGAGGAAACACTTCTTAGGTTTTGTATAGCAATCATTCATGCACCCTTTGTTTATTTATTTATTTTTCACATTGCACATCGTGCCCTTGTCTCCAGAGACAAGCCCACAAAATAGAAAATTAAAGTATAACAATGTCTGCTTATACCTATGGAAATATCTGAGCTTTTATTACAAAGTGCTAGTAGTACAAATGCGAATGCAAATCCACGTGAAAAAATGATGGAGCTGTTTGTTTGACGTCATTTTTTTTGTTCTTTTTTCTATGATGACAAAGTAATGAAATGACAAATGCTCTTAGAGCTGACTCAGCTATTACTGCTCAATGCAGCTGAATTGTTAGAACGTATCAAATCACAGCTTGCTTCTTAACTTTTTGAATCTAGTCGTTTTTCCTCCTCTTTTTTTACCTTTTATATTTCCCCCTCCTCACTTCTGCTTCTCTCCATCGCTGTGTTTCCCTCTCTCCTGTCTTTCCGTCATCATTTCCTGTTACATAAGGCCATGTAGGGCATTTACTGAATCCGAGTACAGATGTAGATGCCAGATGGATAGGTGGGGGTTGCCTTGATTTTGATCCAAAATCTAAATCCTAGCTATTTCCCGTTCTCTTGCACACAGGCTGTCACACAGACACACATATGAAATGAATACACATAATAAACAAGGTCATATTGTCTTTCCCATATTTATTCCAAAGATGCAGAATTAATTGATTTAAAACATTTTTTTTTTCTTGAGTAAAAAGTCAGTTTAGTGACTTCTTTGTGTCTGCAAGCATCTGCAAAAATATGTTTATACACATGCATTGCAGAGATGCTGTGCACAAACTTTAGTGATTCAAGCCATCAGGTGAGCTGGGTTAAGAGCAGCTCTATCTGCCAGGGCTAGCATGATGAGTGTTATCTTTAACATGTGATGCAAAGCTAAAAATAAGCTATGAATGTGTGATCCTGCATGTGCAGCGTGCAGTGACAAACCAGAAAAATACAAAAACAAAAATGCAAAACGGTAACAACAATAAAACATTTGCAATGCTGCTGCATAAATATACATTTTAGATGTGTGTTTTTTCTGCTTACTTCAGCCCAATGTTGACAGAACAGAAGGGTTTTAAAAGGATTTCTGGTATAACTGCACCCTCTTAAACTGTTAAACATACAAGTTTTTAGAACAAAATTGTCATTCAAGTGAATATCCCACAGGTGTAATCTGGGAGTTACCCAAACTACTTTTCTGCAGGGTATGAGCTGAGTACTTCCTCGAGTGCTTCTAATTCCCAAACTGTCCATAATCATGCAACAAAATGAAATACATCAATGCCTTTGTTGCTGTCTGTTCCTGATGTGGTATGCATCTCTCAGAGGATCCCTAACAATAAAGACAGGAACAGGAAAATACTGGGCAAGTGTTCTACAAGAGAGAGTTGAGAAATTTCACAGGCACTTATTGCATATCGCTTAAATTCATATAAATTCAAACATGACAAGTTTGGGCACTAGATCAAACAAGCATGAATTTGAACATTTGCTGTTTGTATAATATAGTAGTAGACAAATAGATGTTACTAGTAAGACAAACACAGCATGTTTCCCAAATGAAATGCATAGCCTATCCCAAAAACATGACTGTGACCCAACACAATGCAGCAATGTAGGCTAGGCATTCTGTGTTTCTATTTCTGTCCTAAATACATCAATGTTTATGGATACAATGAATCAGGGATAGCTGCAGGAAGGGAACAAAGTGACCCAGAACAAAGGGTGAAGCAACAGGAAACTGAGCAGAAAGAAAATACGTGATTTGAAAAGATGTAAAAGGAAATATTGGACAAAAATGGCATTTTTTTTTTCCGTGATATAATATGCCATGCTACAGCATGCTTGGTGTAATGGATTGCTGTTGTGTGCAGTTGGTGGAATAGCAGTATTAGATAGAGAATGCCTTGCTACTGCGCTGCTTGGCTGTCACTGAGGCTTGTCCCTGTCAGCAAGATAAATGACATTCTAGCTACACTGCTATTAGCTTGATACCTGAGAGACAGAGACACTGGTGATGCCCTTCAAATGCTGAATACGATCAACCCTCTGTGTGTCTGTTTATAGTTAGAAGAGCAGTCTGTGTGCATATGTGGTTCCAGGTGTATGTATGCTCATGTCACGACATGGGAGCATGCGATTTGCAAACATTGTACCTGTATTCTTGCATTTATGCAACCAGTTTACCCATTTTAATGTAGCAACATGTGCAAAAAAAAAACAGCGGGCCAAATATTTTAGCCTCCAAAGAAAAGAAAATTGACCACAACAAAGAGTAGGGTCAAAGGAGGCGAAAAATATGCAAGCATTTTATTTTTTTTCTATTGGCTGGCAGCAAAGCATCAGGACGTGACCACACGGTAATTAACGTGTAACCACACACAAGCATAAATGTGGGCAACGATGTTGGCCACTTAAGTAGGTTACGTAGTAGGCGCTATAAAGGCTCCCTGCAGAAGTCTAACTCAGGCATAAGCAGGAGCCAGGTCTCTGTAACTACAGTGCATGCACACGTATTAATGCTTAAAGGGCTACGTCGCAGGGGGGAGGGTGGAGCCTATCCCAGCTGCCAAAGGGCGAGTTTGGATAAGCCGAAGAAAATGGATGAATGGATGGCTGATTATATTGCCTTGGAGTAAGCATTATAAACGCACACACAAACACACACACACACAATTATTAATGTAATCAATAGAAAACGTCCAGTATATCAGCACGATAATGTCTGCATTCCCTCAGGGCTGGCCACCAGAGCTGATTAGGGCCACTGAAGACTGCTTGTGATTCAGCCAGTTGCCTTGCAGCATGTTTCAGAAGCTGCTCTCTGCTCGGCTGAACGCACATGCAGGGTCTGTTTTTGATGTGAACTGCTTCAGGCTGGAGAAAAAAATTATAGCTGGTCAAATTTCAAAATTGAAATATTTTGTGATAATTACACTATTTGCTTATAATTGCTGGATATCTGTGAAAGCGTGCAACACTAAGCAATAAAATTATCTTTCTTTGTTAGCGATGCTTTTTTTTGTTTACATTTCATTCCTATTTATTTTATTTAGATTAAGTTGACATATTTATGTTTGAACTCTGCACTACTTCTTCTTCTTGTCCTTTTTTTCTTTCTCTCTCAGGGATACAAAATTCTGAACTCCTTGCTCTGTCCTCACAAGCTCTTCCAAATCCTTGATGAAAGCAGAAGCGAGCTGCAGCAATTACAAAACAAATATTAGCTCCAGTGACAATTCCGATGCCAAACACCACCTATTTCCTTTGGCACCAAGCAAGCACAACGCTGCCAATGGCATCACTTTTAGCCCATAATACCACTTCCTGAGGACCACACACTCAGAGTTAATAATGCGCCGGTAGCTGACTGTTGAGGCTGCCAAATCTCAGTAGTGACCACAGCTTCGCTACCATCTCCCTCAGCCTTTGCCTTCAGGTGGGGAACCTGACCTTTGTGAGCAGCCAGCTGGAAAATGTCAGTGCCACGTAAACTGTTAGCGATCTCAATTTGTGATGGCATTTTCTGAAGCCAGACCCTCAGGCCACCACTGTGTTGTTGTAGTTTGTGCATGTGTGCGCATTCATAAGTGCTTATTTACATGTTCGTGTCAGTATGTGGTTGTCAATTCTGGCTTAAAAACAGCTTGACTGATCTGATGGAGGTGTGGCTTCGCAGCGTGCTCATTTTCTCCTTTACGGTTTTGGTTTTTAATGTTTCGCTTGCCCCTTGATGCTTTTGCTCATCTGACTATTTTCTCTTAAAAACAGTCAAGTTTGCATTTTAACTTCTGACACTTTTCACTTACTCTTCCAACTTTATCTAAAGCCTTGGCTCGCAATCACTGGCTGTGATTTAATAAACTCCATGTGCAATATATATCTCACAGATTAACATTGCAATCACTGACCTAGTTTGTCTGGCAAATATACAAAATAAACAGCAGATAAAAAGATTAACAGCCTTCTCAATTAGAATATGATTCCTTTCAAAGACTTAAGTATGAATCAGACTGTCTAGTCGGTCCTAAAAACTGAAGATTTTCTGTGTACAGTACGATAAACGAAATCCCTTAGGCTGTTTGGGCCTATTACTGAATATCTGGCTTTGACTGCTGGATAATGAAGACGGTCTTCACAGAGCTGGGTTAGTCGACTGATACGATCTTAATGTTGTCAAATCCGACAAACAAAAGACAGGATATCAGCCGAGCAGATGAATGTGGTGCTTACAGAAAGGGATGGCCTTGCAGATGTCAGTGCCGTAAATGGCAGAGAGGATTATTTTGAAGTGAAGACAGCGATGTTTAGGTGTGGAGAAACTCAAGTAATAAGAATGTTCAGTAATTTTATTAGGTGTCGTTGTCATAGGTTCAGATTAATAATTCACCTCGCTGAGTACCTAAGTTTGTTAAAGAAAAAAAAAAGGAGGTGATTGTGATGTTTACAGAACTTTTATTTTGAAAGGTCGAATGTAAGGCGGAAGGAGGATATAGAAAAAGGAGACAACAGAAAACGGTAGATGAACAAGTTAGCGCTGCAGACTGTGTTGCCGCTGCAAGCCTGAGAATTAAAGAATAGAACTGAGAAATACTGAAGGTGTCATCATTAATGTTTGAGGCATGCAAACATTACCAGTGTTGGTCAAGTTACTTGAAAAAAGTAATCAGTAACTAATTACCGATTACTTCCCCAAAAAGGTAATCCCGTTACTTTACTGATTACTTATTTTCAAAAGTAATTAATTACTTAGTTACTTAGTTACTTTTTTAAAACACGCTTTACACCCTGAATAGGTGATAAAGTGATAGATCTTTCAGCCCAATTCTACTTTTTCTGCATAATCCATCATACAAAATGTGATCAAATGGAAAAGTCTATTTTTAAAACTTGTTTTATTAGTTTTAATCTTTTAACTTTATGCATCAAGCAAAAATTTAATTATATGCAACATTCTCTGACTGGAAGAAATTAGTTTAACATTTAAACCTATTTTCTGCACATTCCAGAACATAAAATAAATTTTTTTGTGTGTGTTTACACTCACTCTTTCAAATAGATGCAAGTAAAACACAGCAGAAAATAAATAAAGTCAAAGACTAGCGGTCCTGTTGCTCTATTTTCACCTGTAAAGCAGGAGTGGAGTAGGCGGAGGTTTACCCTGGTGCAGGTGTGCAGCGGTCAGTGGAAGGATACGGCAGCTTCTCTGTGAGTTTCCCATTACGTCGTAGCTACTCGGTGCTTGCTCGGAAGTTTAGGGGTTTTTTTCGCTTTAAAAAGAAGTTTTCTTCCCACGCACAACGGACACTAATGTTTTTGTCACTTTTTATGGAATCAAACTCAAAGTAAGGTCAGTACTTCCACGCTTTAAACGCTGCACGCTCATACTCTCTCCCGCACTCGATATATGATCCATTGTTGATCTGCACACAGCTGTTGTCACGAACGTCGCACTCGCTTACGTCACTGTCATGAGACATTCTCGCAAAAAAAATCACGGTTTTAGTAACGCAGTAACGCAGCGTTCCTACAGGAAAGTAACGGTAATCTAATTACCGTTTTTGCAATAGTAATCCCTTACTTTACTCGTTACTTGAAAAAAGTAATCACATTACAAAGGCGTTTCCTGCGATGTGCTGTGCTCCAGCAGCTGTTTTGTGAAGACGTTGCTACATTTTGGACAACCTCAGTCAGCTTATAAGATACACTCCTTTCGAAGCTGATACAATCCTTATTCTTACATTTCACATTGTTGAGTGTGATAGCTTTTGTTGGTTACAAAGTAGTAAAATGCAATTCTTTCAGAACATTTTATTCAGTGCATTTGCAGCTTTATTTAAAGAAAAAAAAGCCTTCCCTTTGTTTTCTTCTGTACTTCTTGAACACGTTTACCTATTAACTAAGGACTGCTTGATCTCCTAGCTATTTCCCACTAGGGTTCACCTTGTCCAATTTCTTGCCATTACACACCTTGGCTGTGGTTTCCTGAATCATGCTCCAATTATGGGAGAAAGCACAGAGGGTGATCGTGCTGTCGAGCAGCGTCCATTTCAGGATTTGAGTGCTAAAAATCCCGGGACAAGAGAGACGGAGTGAGGCTGAGATGGAGGAAACTTCAATTAAAACTTCCACCTGAATAAGTCATGTCTTTCTAATAGACTTCAGGAAATAGCCATGAATATATAAAGAGGAAATGCATTCATCAAATCCTTCTTTCTGGTCACACAGTGAGGGGAAGAACTGAGAGGGACAATGAATGAAATATGTTAGAGGGCGCTGCGAAAGCTTTCCGGCTGACTTGGAGATGAGAAAGAGAGAACGTAAAGCAGCCAGATTTTAGATGTATACTAAACGTTATCATCGCCCTGTGGTAGAGAAAGATAGATGCATGGGAAACAAGACAGAGATGGTCAGAGATGTGACAGCAGAAGAGGCTGTGAAAGCTTTTAGGGAAGTGACCTTTAACAAACAAGTGTTGGAGGTAATGGCAAACTGACACACAAAGAAAGTTGATGGAAATCTGTTTGCAAGGCAGATGTGGGCTGAGCAGATTTGTTGAAAGTCAAAAAAGCTTGTATTCCTGTGTCGACTGAGGGACGTCGACGCATATAAGGGACGCGTATACTTTTGCTACAGTGGTTTTACTTCTTCTTAACACTACATTTTGCCTTGAGAGCATTTCAGAATGTTTTATTTCCTCATTTTTTGGCTTTGTGTGCTTCTTTACGCAAACTGCAGTGCAGGAGCAGACTTACTTTCTCTGTCTTTTCTTCTCGGTCTTGGCATTCTCATTCATGTTCTGTTAGACTGGCTGATTGAGTGATTTGTCAGAGTCTGGTGCTGGCTCGTCTGGGTCTGCATGAATATTCCTGGGATGATGGAAGTCCCCGCTGTCAGGGGGTCGCCGTGACAACTGATGGGACTTACTGCTGACAGATGACTTTGTGAGAGAGGGAACAAGAGAGCGAGAGAGGCCTACAAGTGTCTTCTGACATCTACAGTATATCTCAATCTTCACCCTCAAAGTATTGTCTAGCCCTCCTCTTGTGTTAGCTTTCTGTTATCATCTCTTATGTTAACGGGTCGGTTTTGACCCGTGAAGTAAATCAGTTATAAAATACACTAAAAACAATGAGTGATCATCCAATTTCTTTCTCATCTCTTGGTTATCTTGTTAGGCTTCCTTAACCATGAAAATGTTGGTTTTAATACTTTTGGTGTGGGCCTGTGGGTCTTTTTTCGTCACTATACCCCTTGATTTCAATTAAAAAAAATTGTAAAATTAACCTCAAGAGAATCATATTAATAAATAAAAGGTTTTTGTGTTACCTGACTATTACTGAGGGGTATAGGACACATCTCTTAAATAAATCTGTTTTATTGATTTTTTTCATTTTAAGATTAATTACTAAAATGACATCTATGGTGTTACGGGTCAATTTCAACCCATAGATGTTTACATCAAGAAAAGACAAAAAAATTTGTTGTTTTTTAGCAGTAGACCTTTAACCCTTTAAAATCGGTCAGAGCGGCACGCTCTGTTTTGCGTAACTATTTTTAAATCCCGGTAGCACTGCAACCGCGTGAGCTAGCGCAATAATTTTTTTTGCATATGAAACCAGAGGAGTTGTACTTACATCTTATGCCATCAGCTTGTCCTCGGTCACAGTTTCCTTCCACATATAGCTTTGCAAAAACTGCATAAAAAGCACTTGCAGCAACAAAAACATAATATTCCAGAAACAGGCTTTGCCAAACCGATCAGCTGTTCATAACACTTCCTATGTTGGAATAGACATCAGCGCGAACTATCGCATGTCCGCCATGACCTGCCCGAAACCGGAAGTGACGTCATTTTCGCGGAAATGTAGGGGTTTTTTTACCGTCTGGACCTCAATGAGCCTATACTGGTGTTTTTAAAAGTTATGTTTGACTTTATGACTTTCTGTGTCGTTTCTGGGATGCTTAGGACTCATATTGCACTGCTGGAAATAGTTTATTTTGATGCATATGCTGCTTTTTTGCAAATTTGCACTATAATATTTATTTTCGTTTTTCCTGCAGTGTATAAAAATTGGTGTATTTCAAAAATAAAACTATGAAGGCACTCAAAATAAATTTCCTGTGGTGGGAAACTATTTTGTGCAACTTTTTTGTATTTATAGTTTTGAGGGATAAGCCTCTTAAATTTCTCTAACTAGAAATATATGTTAAAAAAACAAAAACGATTTTCAATGTTTTTGTAGTTTATTGCACTTTTTTGCAATTTATGTAATTACTATGCACTTAATGCAGACATATTATTAAAATCTAGGCTGTAATGGTTGTATTGATGTATAGCAACTTGAAATGCTCCCAAAAATGGCTCTACAACATGTAAAAATATAATATAAGCTCTGGTGGACTTGGTTCTATGGTAGGTCTTAAAGGGTTAATATAAACTGAAAAAAAGAAAAAGTCCACTCCTCCTTTCTTTTGGTTATAGTCGTGGGTAATTGTGGGCTTTTTATCACTTCCCAATGACACAGCTACACCTTTGTGAAGTTTCCTTTGTGAAGTTCTTGTCCGAGGTCATATCTGGTAAAAAAAATAAAATAAAATATCACAGCTGATATTGTGATCCTGCAGTCCAGTGGTCATGTGTGTCCTCTCCTTCATTTTCATCAAAAATATGATGCAGAACTTGGCTCACTGTGAATCTTCTTCTCATTTTTGTATGCTGCAAATTGTAAATGTGCACTCTGGAAGTCAAATGGCCACTCAAATGAGTGAATTCACCTCACATTGACTTTATTTTGTTTTGTTTTTGTGCAGGTATACTGCAAAAAACATGCAAAATAAGAATCCCCTAAAGCTCATATGATTAGGAGAGGAGCTTGCTGTCAATGTTTTAGCTGACAGTGCACTTATGATTTCAGTTTTGGCTTTAATTATTGCTTTATACTCATAATATTATACCTGGGTCGAAACCGACCCTAACAACACAAAGGTCATCATTTTATAATTTAGTGAAAATATATTTTTTGTTTTATTTTGTAGAAATAGAGGTTCCTGACAAAGTCAAAAAGCCTTGATACAATAAACAAATGTTTGTGATTTTTTTTTTTATGCATTTGAAATTTAAAATGGGTCGGTGCCGACCCTAACACGAGAGGAAGGCTAGTAGGCACTAGTGATGTGCGATACCACTGATTTGCTTTCCGATCCGATACCAAGTATAATTTAGGGTGGTATCGGCGATACTGATCCGATACTGATACTTTGTACAAAAACTTTTTTTGTACCTCAAATTATAGCTTCATAGTGATTACAGGATGTCAGATTACTTGTTCTTATCACTTAATAACGCAGAATTATCATACAGAAAACTGAAGTTGTGTGCCATTTGAGCATGTTGCCTGCCTGCAGCACTAAAGGACTCCTCGAGAGACGTCTGTCTCGCCCTAGCAACACCTGTCCCCCTCCTCATCTTTAGTTTGCCTCAACATACGCTCGTCATATTCTGTGATATGATTTACTCTGAGGTGTTTGACGAGGTAAATGGTGTCGCCACAACACCTCACTTTTTTGCCACATGTATCACAAACCGCATCTTGGCTGTTTGTGGAGATAAAATACGTCCGCACATTATTCCATTTATGCCCAGCCATTGTTGTGAGTGCGCACGCCAAGGGGCTGCGACACATTTATACAGCCGTATTTTGCACATGACCATTAAAAGCGGAAGAGGAAGTAGTTCCTTCCAATGTAGACAATCCAAATGATATAGTTTCTTTCCACTCTGTTCCTGTTAATGATAAACTACAAATTTACCCTAAATTACTAAAATATCGATATTTTAATATGAGAATCGATTCTAGAACAGAAATGACTGGTATCGGAGGAATCGATATTTCAGTATTGATCCGCACATCACTAGTAGGCACAACAAAAAACACAGAAATCTTGAGCCCATACTGAGAAAACTACTATGACAGGACAGTGGTAAAATGTAAACACTTGCCCCAAAACAATATTTTTCGTACCCTTTTCCTCAATTCCTCTTGTTGATTCTCTGTATCTGCACTTTATTCATTTGGCAGTTATAGAGGGAGGGCTGCCCTCGGTGATAGATTAGTTTTTACCATCAGTGAAGACAAGATGGAGTGTACCAATTAACATGGCTTTTGACAAATTAACTTCAAGACGGAGTTCACTAAGGGACCAGACTGCCTGAATGTATAATATATGATGTTTATTATGAAAGATGGTGGTCTCAAATGCTTGCAGAGTGAAAGAATGAACCGATGGATAATTGTAGAATTTTGCAACAGTGTAGCTTAGTCTTTTAGAGCCTGAGGTTTCAGCCTCTTCCACTTGATGTTTAATGCAACAGTAACCAAAAGTAAAGAACCGAGAGAGCAAGTTGCAGAGTGTCTATGTGTGCTACTTCCTGCTTAAACCACTTGAGCACCCTTTCGGTTTCTGTGAAATGAATTACAAATTTAGTCAGTCAGCCAGCAAGGATGCTGGTTTATATGCTTGTTTCTGACTCGAACCATCCATGGATGAAAACATTGTTTACTGCCAGTGAAAGCTAAATGTTTTCGATGTCAATGAGCAAATTCTGGTTGAACAAATCAGAATTTACTTTGGTTCACTGAGAATTTGACAAAAAGGAAAGACAAAAGGGAGAAAAATACCCGTATTTTTGTCTTTAAAAGATGGGAAAGACAGTGCAGCAACACTCACAACAGGCTCTGCTGCCCTTTCCCTAGAGCAGTAACTTGGCTGCTTGGATGGAGCTGAAATGGGCAGGAGCAAAGAGACTGAAAAAGTACAGCCAACAACATCCCCAACGGGGTGGCTCACTGTGACATTTCAGCTGTGGCTTAAGAATGTGTGCTAGGGACATGTAAGACTTTTGATGTGTCTGCATGTGCACACACCCATCTCTGTATATAAGCATCTTTCTGGTTTTCTCATTTCATGACATTGTCAGAGACGTGGGAAAGACTGGCATTACATGTTTGCAGCATCAGATCAAACATTATAACAAACTGTAACACAAAGCAGGCAGCCGAAAGCTCAGAGCCTGCAGGACACGTGAAAAACACGAGCTCTCTCTGTGCAAAAGAAACAATGATGAAACAAACTGCATTAGGTTGTGTCAAGCCTTTTCTGCAGTGAATCATAATGTTTAAATAGCATGACTGTGTTACATTTAATCACGCATACTGAGCTTGTTTACACTTTTCTAAAACAAGGAGGCAGAAACAAAAATGTAAAAGCACATTTTACTTGTCTGCAGCCATCAGAGCAACCTTTGCCTGCAGCATCGTGTACAAAATTAAGCCAAATTTAAAAGTATGTAGCTAGTTATGAACATGTTTTAATGTATTCTTGCAAATTTAATTTAAAAAATGCTTTGCAGGGACAGACAGAGAAATAGACAGACAACCCAACACTGAAGCCTGAAGACACGATATGTCCACGTGTGCTGAAGGCCATCACTGTACGAGCATGCGTGTTTCCCTCCCCTGTGGTGCTGCTACAGGGACGTTTGACTATACAGCCAGAAACAGACCAGAAGCAGTTGCAATAATTAGCTGGAGTGGGTTTGCAGAGAAACGTGCAATTAGAGAAAGAGACATAAAACCAGCATTAGAAACAGTGGAAACATGTCTCCCATTCACAACATACAAAACAGAACATTCAGGATCTGTAATGTTCAACACAAAAGATGCTTATTTTAAATGTTTACACAAATTAAGTGTCTTCAGCCAAGTACCCAAGAAAGACACAGCCTGGCATAACTATACAGCTGCACACAGAAACTATTTGCATATCTTCTACTGATGCTAGCATTGGTGTTTAAAAATTCACCGACCATCAGCGAACAAACTGAAGTATTTCGCTAATGTTTGATCCCTTCCTCAAGTTAAGAAACTGTACAGCAAAAATGTACAGTAAGGTTTGCCAAGGTTCTTACACGATTCCTTATTGACTGCACTTAACGCTAAAGACCGGCAGAGATAGAATTTAAAGAGGCATAAAAAAGCTCTTCAGACGGCGTTTAAGGAGCTACGTTTGTATCTTTATTATGATGGTGTAATGGTTAACACATTCACTTGGGAAGCAAAAGGTTGCTGATTAGACTTGAGCTGCAAACACATTCGCTTCTGGGGTTGCATCAGAAATAAGCGCCTGGTGTAAAAACTCCCCTTTAATGCAATTCAAGTGAATGAAAATTATACCTATCAATAGAATCAATCTATTTGTTCACAGATATATCTATCGTATGCATATTTAACAAGTAAGTCCACTGATACTGTATTATCTGTGCTGTGTATTTGTAACATGCTGAAACATTTCTTCATGTTCATGTTTTTCTCAGCAGGTTATTGGGCTCTGGTCCCTACATCAGCATTTCTGGGCAGCCAGGGCCACCCTTAATCTATACTATCCCTGTCAGCCAAATGCTAATGATGCTGGAGCCCAGTCTGTCATAGAGCCACCCCCTCCCCACGCTGCTGCCACTCTCCATCTGCCATGCAACCACATTGCTATTTACATTAACAATAATATGAAAAATGTCATAGTAACCCATCCAAATGAGTCAGTGGTTTCCAAGGCAATTGTGAAATGATCTTTCCTCCATAAACCCGATTGTATCAGATATGACAAACATCTTAAAGTAGGCTTCAGGTGTTGCTGAACAGCTAATAGCTGATAGTAAACTATAGCAATAGCTCTGCTATATCATAACGACTGCAGATACAGACACTGTTAAGTTGATATGGATGTCATCAAGTTAGCATTTAGCTTGTGGATTCCCATAAAAAAGAAAAAGAAACGCAGCACAAAAATGATGAATGACACTTTTCTGGCTGCTTAGTGAAAATATATGAAAAATATATCCACATAAAAGATTAGAGGCAATATCTAATGAAAAACATTAGCTCTACATCAACTGCAGCAATTGAGATAGTAGTGGTAGTAGTAGTAACACTCAAAAAGGTGTAAAGATTTTAAAAAGACACAAGATTTTTTTTATTTGACAACGGTGAGAAAATTAGTTGTCAGAACATGTGAAGTGATCTGACAAGTTGAAAACAAGTGCAGGTTAAACCTCATATTAGGCATCGTATAGACCAGCGATCCCCAACCCCCGGGCCTTGGACAGGTACCGGTCCGTGAGTCGTTTGGTACCGGACCGCGAGAGTTGAGGCTCAGGTGTGAAATGTATAGTTTTCAGGGTTTTTATCAGTTTTCAGCGTTATTTTGTTATCGTTTTTATCGTTAACTCGGTTTTCCTGGGTCTTTTCACGTGTGTTATGAATAAATCTTCTTTTTTTCGGTACCGGTACTAGTTTTATTTTGTTGTATTTATCCGCGACACCTTAAAGGCCGGTCCGTGAAAATATTGTCGGGCATAAACTGGTCCGTGGCGTAAAAAAGGCTGGGGACCGCTGGTATAGAAGAAAAGCACCGAACCTTTATTAAATGTTCATTGCATTACCATTCTGCATGATTTTTTTTTTATTTGACAACAGTGAGAAAATTAGCTGTCAGAACATGTGAAGTGATCTGACAAGTGCAGGTTAAACCTCATATTAGGCATCGTATAGAAGAAAAGCACCGAACCTTTATTAAATGTTCATTGCATTACAATTCTGCATGACGTAATACCTATGAGCAAATGTCACCAGCTTCTTGTAGTGAAAATAAACAGTCAGACTGTATGTAATCAGCAGATAATTAAATGAATACTTTTTTAACACTGTGTGGCATGTAAAACCTTTGAATTTCTCCCCACATCTCTCAGAAAGCTGATTTGAATCTTTAAGTCAACAGAAAGGCAGATGGAACAGAAGAGGCCTGACAAACTGCCTGTTAGCTTGACAGTGTTTTGGCTGGGTTCAGTCTGTTCTTGCATAATTATAGCTTCTCACAGCAACCTAGATAAAATTAAAATCTGGGATGTTACAAAATGACATTCCCCAGGCTCACATATTCTGTTATATATACAATTACTAGGATTTGACCCTATATGAGCAGACTGTTTCCATAACTATTATTCTGCCACCTCTTCTAAGAACTGGCCAGAAAAGCAAGCAAGGTCATTTTTAACACATTCACATGCACACTGTGGACGAAGAGACCAGATGGATGCTCTACACCAGCTCGCCTGCACACGGCACTCATGTGACCCTGGCCACCTGGGCTCCGGAAGGTGACAGCGTGTCTCCTTAGGAGCGCGCACACACAAGCACAGAGATGCCAGCATGAACACTTGTGTGTGCATACCTGCACAGATAACACTCCCTCCCCCCCACCCCACCAAAAAATAATAATAATAATTTGAATGACAAAAGTGGCTCAACTAAGATGCCCGTGCATGTTGAAAGCATACAAGCTGTACTTCGATATTATCAGTCATAGTTTGAGGGAAACAGCCTGTAATGATGTGAAACTTAATTTGATTTTAGGGAAACAGTTTCCAAGCTACCGTGGGTTAATGAAGCAGTCAAATCTATTTTCTTTGTCAATACAACACGGAGGAATTAGAAACAGAAACGTGTAGCAGCCACAGTGTGACACAGCAGCTGCAGTGATATCTGTCGGTCCAGTTTGACAACTGGCAGCCTCAATTCCCAGTTTTAAAGAAACTGACATGGGTGCATGCGACCGTGACTCAAGAGTTGGGAGTTCGCCTTGTAATCGGAAGGTTGCCGGTTCGATCCCCGGCTCGGACAGTCTCGGTCGTTGTGTCCTTGAGCAAGACACCTCACCTCTAAAGCTCTGAATGGTTTAGGACCAAAATACATCATTGACCTCCTGACCCAGTATGAACCTTCCAGATCCCTCAGGTCATCTGGATCCGGTCTTTTATCAGTTCCCAGAGTCTGAACCAGACACGGAGAAGCTGCATTCAGCTTTTATGCTCCTTATATCTGGAACAAACTCCCAGAAAGCCTCAGATCAGTGGAAACACTCAGTTTATTTAAATCCAGGTTGAAGACTCACCTGTTCTCAGCTGCATTTGAATAAAACACCAAATCCGCACTTTTAAGCTTAAATTTCAAAACTTACATTTTAACCACTGATTTTATCTGTTTTGATTTTATATACTGTTTTGTTTGTTTGTTTGTTTGTTAGTTAATTAGTTAGTTTGTTTGCTTGTTTTAATCAATTTTAAATCATGCTTTTTATTTGTTTTTGTTTCTAATGTCTCTGTAAAGCACTTTGAATCACCTTGTTGTTGAATTGTGCTATACAAATAAACTTGCCTTGCCTTCACCTACCGCCTACTGGTGTTGGCCAGAGGGGCCGATGGCACGATATGGCAGCCTCGCTTCTGTCAGTCTGCCCCAGGGCAGCTGTGGCTACAACTGTAGCTGCCTCCACCAGTGTGTGAATGGGTGTGTAAAGCGCTTTGGGGTCCTTAGGCGGGACTAGTAAAAGCGCTATACAAATACAGGCCATTTACCATTTACATGTGTTCATTAGAGGTGTAATATGTAACATTTATATAACAATGTTCAATACAGTCCTTTAGTAATTACCACTGAAAACAGATGAGCAAAAATATATATGAAATCCTAAATCTATCTTAGTTATTGCTTCGTGTGATGAGCAGTCGATGTAGTTAAATTTCATGATCTCACTGCGTTGACAAAGATCCCACATGCGCCACACATTGTGTTTTCCATTTTCTGCCGTAGCCAAACATGAAACAAATGCATATATACATAATTAATATCTCATTACTGTGCGCATAGAGCACACAACGCATGCTTTCAGAGGGTGTTTTTGTTGATGAGACGCAGTATATGTTGCATGTGATCTTATGAGGGAGGCTGGATGATCGTGTGTGGTAGAAAACATACAATACAGTAGCTTGAAAAGTTAGAACAGGTAATCTGCTATAAGAGTTCTGAGTGATGTTTGATTGACTGCAGTCTTGTCAACTGAGATTTTCTTTGTTTATATATATGAAAAACTTGTAGAAACTATTGCATCTTCAACATTAAGCAACAGAGTGACTTGATCCACTACATTAAAAAAAAATACATGTGGTATTTTAAGCTGCGTCATGGCATTTTCTTTTTTTCGTCCGAACAGATTGTACAGTTTTGTGCCAGGCTTGTTAAAGGCTCACGACGTCTAACTCAAGCTGAACCTTTTCTGACAGTTTTATATTCCCTGTTTAGTTGTACCAGCAAACAGCTAAAGAGTAAACGTGTCTATCTGCTGTATGTCAAAGACATTCCCGTCCCCGAAACGTGCCGTCAAAAAAGGCCATCTGTGCATCTGCGTATGCATCCACGGGGATAAGAACTGGAAATGGAGAGAGAGAAGTACTATAGTGAGCAAGCCAAACTAAGAGCTTCTGTCCTGGCTTTCAGTGAAGATAATGACAGTGCAGAGAGCATAAGTCTTTCAGAGTGGTCTATTTGCCGACACTGCAGGGAAATAAAGACAAATTGGTCCAACTATCACTCCTTTCTTGTGCATCCCATCTGCTATATACTTTCATCTCATCTTTCTGAGGCTTCCAGGAATGCTGTCTTTCTCCCTCTCTTTTTCTCTCCCTCATTTCTCTCCATGCAACTGGGGAAGATGCCATTTGATTACAATCGAGGCTTGAAACAGTGAATAATGCTGCACTTCCTACAGACAACAAAAGACTAATGGTATAGATTTTCTAGTTGTTTTATCTCAGGTCTTATCTCAGGAATAACAATTACCTTCTGGGTGAAAAACGACTTATTTCAACATTTTATCACTAAAATTATCAGATTTTCACAGAGTTTAATTAAACGTATTAAAGCACCTCTGCCTCAGACATTACCTTTGTTAAAAAAGGTTACAGATGCTTCAAATATTGTCATATATCTGCGGAAAAACGCTGTTAGTTAGGATTACTGTAGAAGTCACTAGAGACTGGGATGAAATGTACAAGAGCATTTCTGATTACGTCTATTTCCTGTCACCAGAATTTAGAAAATCCCTTGAGCTGAACAGTGCATTTCAGATAAAAAAAAAAACGGGGCAATAACAAACTATGTACACTGCTGGGAAGTGAATGCACAGGCGGCAAGGATAAAGTATATACACAAAAACTGGGTAAACAGCTCATATTTGAACTCATTTATCAGAAACTTGTGCACTCCTTTGGGTTCCACCTGCTGTTGTCTGCAGAAGCTGAGAGACTTCTTTCCACAGATATAAGACTGAGAGACAGAGGTGAAAAGCAGGAGGAGGATGGGAGCAGTTATAAGAAGTGACAATGGAAATAAGCTCCGGCTATTCGCCTGTCGCGCCGACATCTTTTTTTCTTTCTGAGAGAAAATGGCTAGAGGAAAGAAACGCACGTTGTAAGCCTCAAAAAGGCCTTCAAATTCACGAGGACTGGCATTTGATCCACACAAAAACAGTGGCATGCCACTGCTTTGTACGCACACACACAAATTTACCAAAAAACGAAACCAAAAACATAGTGGATGAAAAAAATTTTATTAAGTCGGTTGCCCTCCTGCTGGAAGTCAATATTTCTCTGGTTTTCATTATTATTTTTCTTATTTTTTAGCATCCTGTTGCCTTGATTCTGATAATTGGGCGCTATTGTGATGTTAGCAGGTTGCCAAGGTAGTGAGAGTAAACAAAATAAACCCTACTGTGCTAAAAAGAAGCGAAATGGTTTCTACTGACCACTTGCTTGTTTTCTTCATTAGCTGCATCTATGTGTGTTTGTGCCTGTGTGTATTTTGGAGATTTGAGATTGAAAGCAGAGTTTGGTTACAAAACAATAAAAAGTGATTGGTTTGTGGGGGGCAAGCGCAGAGTTCATTTCAACCATCAGGCCGGGTCTTTCTGTGTGGAGTTTGCATGTTCTCCCCATGTTAGCGTGGGTTCTCTCTGGGTACTCCGGCTTCCTCCCACAGTCCAAAGACATGCAGTTAGTAGGAAAGGTTAGTTGGAAACTCTAAATTGGTTCCATAGGTGTGAATGGTTGTCTGTGTCTGTGTTAGCCCTGTGACAGACTGCTGACCTGTCCGAGGTGTACCCTGCCTCTCGCCCTAAGACAGCTGGGATAGGCTCCAGCAACCCTGACAAGGATAAATAGAAGAGAATGGATGAATGGTTTTGGGGGGGTAAATGAGGACGGGGCCAAGACAAAGTCTGCTATGGTGTATGCTACAGTTGGCAATCATTCTTAGCTGCGACTTGTGTAGTGATTGTATGGCGCCATATCAAACTCAGCTTTAAAGGACTGCCATCCTTCGCTGCGAGTGTTTGAGTTTAACCTCTCTATTTGGTGAGACCTTAAAAGGTCTTCACAATCTACTCAAGAAAATGAGACTTTTACGTTTACAAGCACAGGCTTCTTGGTGGTCGTGCACAAACCTATCGTCTTTCCTTATGTGGATACTTCCTTAAAGAGCGGTTTATATGAAACTGTGAGATTTTAACTTCAGAACTGGAAATCCACGGTTCTCCGTAGCATAACACTGATACTCTTTTACACCAAACTTGTCGAAACTGTGTCGAAAGTAAAGGCTAATGTCAAACAGCATAAACTTACAGAGCAATCTGCTGTGTTTTGTATATTGTTCTTAATTATATGTAGGAGTTTGGGTATTTTTTTAATTTACCAATTAATTGTTTTAATGTGAACTGGTGCTGTGATAATTTCCCTGCAGGGACCTCCCCAAGTGATTAATAAAGTTCTATTCTAATGCAGAATCACGTGACCGGTACCTGCCGGTGCAGGCTGAGTCATGAACGTGTGAGATGCTCTTGAAGAATGAAGACAAACGTTTTTTTTCTTTCATAAAAAATTATTATAATGATTCATAGTGCAATAACAAACAGAGAATTTATTTTTGGTTTAGTTTATTTATTTATTTGTCAGTGATGATGCACAAAACCTTAATCTCACAGGAAAAAGAAGTGCTTTGTACTTAATTTAGCAGTTCATTTCCATCTGCAGTCCCTGGGTAGGGAGGCACAACAGTAAATATAAATTTCAAATATATATCTAATGCACCACATCGACTGCTCTGTTAGGTTGGGAATTCACGATGGACAAAACCAAACTGCAGATTTTTATATAGCATTTTTTATGGGGATGACAAAGTAATAATAATCTATTATTGAGAAGCACAGCTCATAGACCTACCAGTGGCATCATTTTATGTTTATTTTATTTTTCCAACCATCGGTTTATTCTGATATATTATGACAAAAAGCATTGAGAAAATGTTTCAACGCCAAATTATTGCCAGATTCTTGATGAAGATTAAATGAATGTGGGTTAAAAGTCACAGAACTAGGAACAAACTAGTCGCTGTTGTCATTTTGATTGTTGATGTAATGTACAAAATGTTTTAAATAACAATTATTGATTTTAATAATGTGTAGGCATAGGAAAAATACTCCCCGTTACCAGTTTAAAGAGAGCAATGTTGTTTAACAAACAGTAAAATAAAAAAATCAAATCACTGAGACATGGGAGCTGGAAGCCAGATGTTTAAGCTGATCATATATGGTACAGCGAGAGACCATCTGATTAATCCTTAATCTTTTGTGTATGGTATGAAAGCAAATAACAAATTTATCATTTCACTTTACAAGCTTGCATGAAATTCGTCAAACGTCAAACTTAGATGATAAACAAGGAATGCCAGATTAATACTAGGGGTGGGTTTTTATAATCGATTTATTGATTAAAATCGATTCTGGCTTGGATAACGTGAAATCGATTCATTAAAATCCTGAATTGATTTTTTAATATAAATTTATTTTGCCCGAAATGCCAGAATCTCAGGTGAAACCTCACAAAATTTCAACAACCACCAAACAGCTAAAACAGTAAATGAGAGCAGGAACATGGATTCTGCACAAAGACTTAAACACAAAGCGCAACCCGCGGATCAGAATCAGTGACATGTCACATTTCTCACCCAAAGGCACGGACACGATCGGGGCTGAAAGCCGACAGCTCGCTGATTCTGATGTTTCGGCAGGTCCGCGCTTTGTGTTTACGCCCTTTTTGCACTGATTCTGAAGCTGTTAGTTTGATCTCTCTCCAAATAATATTGACTGAACCAGCAGCAAAAGAAGATCCAAACTATGCTTCACATAAACATCGTCATGAATTCACTCTGACTTTTCCTGTTTTGCTTCCACCACAATAAAATCACACTTCATGCACAGCTCTCTCTCTCTCTCTTTCTGTGTACTTCAAGAACAGTTTCCCATCTAAAAATCTGTTTTCTGCATTATTTGCTTGCTTATTATGCACAAGTCTGAACAAATTTAAACTTTTTAAAATTATGCAAAATGCAAAACGCTCAGCCGTGTCTCTAATAAAACCGCTGTAACGTCAGAGGTGATGTTCATATGTTGATTAATGGTTTTCTTTCGTTTTTGATGTACTGCAGAATATTTTTATAAAATCCCAGGCCAGGAAAATCACCTTCATGTTTTTCTGTTTCATCTTCAGCTACTTTGACACAAAGGCCTCTGCTGTGATGCTCACACCTTTGATAAAGTCTTGCGTGTGTCAGCTTCCTTTTTATAGATACAAAAATATATAAATGTACTGATCTGAATTATAATATTTCTGACTGTCAAAATTTCCCAGATTCAAATCGAATCGAATCGAATTGAATCGAATCGTGGATCAAATCGATTCAGGACCTTGTGAATCGGAATCGAATCGATTCTAGAAATCAGTGATGATACCCAGCCCTAATTAATACGTCACCAAGGAGGTGCAAAAGCCTGGCTGGTATAAGCACCAATATCCTTATATGTGTCCATTCTTTGTAGTTTCAGATATAAACGTTTATCTCATGGAAATCACTATCATGCGCTCTTTTTCATAGCCAAATTCACTGCAGTGGTTCTTCAAAGTCAGTAGTATTTCTTATTTTGAAGTATTCTTGCAAAAGAGGTCATGTTTGATAGATTTGACTTTAATTGATAGCACGCTGCAAATGGCAACATCCAAAGTTTCCTGGTGAAGCAAGAAGGTTTATTGCAAAAACCTGTTTTGTTTATAAACACAATGTTTCCACAGCATGTCTTTATCCTGTCTTCCTTCTCTCACCCCAAACGGTCGCAGCAGATGGCCCCGCCCCTCCCTGAGCCTGGTTCTGCCGGAGGTTTCTTCCTGTTAAAAGGGAGTTTTTCCTTCCCACTGTCGCCAAAGTGCTTGCTCATAGGGGGTCATATGATTGTTGGGCTTTTCTCTGTATCTATGAAGCGCCTTGAGGCGACTTTTGTTGTGATTTGGCGCTATATAAATAAAATTGAATTGAATTAAAGTACTACCTTAAACTTGGAAAATTAATGTTTCTCGCATATTTCCCACTTTGATCTTCCTGTTTATTTATTTTACTTGGAATGATCCTAATATGTTGCCATATCCTGGTATTTTTGTGGTCTAGAAATTTACCGTCATACAATCTTAGTCTTTTCAAAATCTCTCTTGCTTTTTAAAGAAATGCACCGTCATAACGCTATTCATGCTTTAGGATCTACTTCCCATAGTGCACTATAAAACTGTCTCGAACAAATTCAGTGTAGGATTAGCCTCTGATCACGAGTGTCACTGCTGTCACAGTGTGACTGGCCTACTGCAGCAGCCATGGGAGATTTGTAAAGGATTTAAAGCACTGACAACTTCAACAACCCTTACAAATGACTAAACATTGCCAGGTACTTGTCCTGACGAGGCTTTGATACAGAATGCCTGCCATGTGATTTAGGTTATCCTTTCTCTTCTTCTTCTTCTTCTTTTTAGCTTGAGTGAAACTCATCAGCCAGCGGCGAGACTGAAGCTGTAAAGTACAAACTTTCAGGCAGCACAAAGCAAGCTGTGAGATGACCTGAATCTTAAAATCCTGATGAACACAGTGACATATTTGGAAACACTGTCAAAGATTTTGCTGCAAAATAACCATATATAGTAAATGTGCATGCTTGTATTGACATAATTATTATGTTTTGTAATAAGATTAATAAAATATGTATATTACTTAGCAATCATAGGCTCATCAGGATCAATAAGCAATATGATTATTTTAATTGTTTGTTAGTGATAGCTTTGAGATATTACCATGACCAGCAGCACTACCTGCAAACTCATCCAACAGATAGATGCTGAATTTAAGCATTGTGTGTGTGTGTATAGATATATAGAGATAGAGAGAGATATAGAGATAGAGATATAGATATAGATATAGATATATATAGAGAGAGAGATAGAGATATATATATATATATATATATATATATATATATATATATATATATAGAGAGAGAGAGAGAGAGAGAGAGATAGAGATAGAGATATAGAGATAGATATATATATATAGATAGAGATATATATATATATATATATATATATATATATATATATATATATATATATATATATATATATATATAGAGAGAGATAGAGATAGATAGAGATATAGCGATAGAGATAGATAGAGATATATAGATAGAGATATAGAGATGATAGAGATAGAGATACATAGATAGAGATATAGAGATGATAGAGATAGAGATATATAGATAGAGAGAGATATAGATATATATATATAGAGAGAGAGAAAGATAGAGATATATACACATATATATATATATATATATATATATATATATATATATATATATATATATATATATATATATATATATATATAGATACACACACGCAGATATTGAAAAGATAATTTAAGACCTTTGTGTAGAACAGGATATTTGCATTTGCAGCCCCGTGGGTTCAAAGTGTTTTACATACAATAAGGTCTGCTGCTAACAATACGTGGACATATGCGCAGACCCACAGGGGCTAGACCTCAGGACTTGAATGTTCGGCCAGCTGTCTGCCGCTGGGTTGCTGGCAATGCTCCACCTCTGAGCTCACTCCTAACCTCATCTGAGTGCACATTTACACAGAAGCATGAAAGTGCACATGCGTGGGAACACACACACACAGTGTCAGCCCACTGTCTTCGGTGCCTGTGGTGCTGTATTTAGATTTGGCCATCTGTTCTGTCACCTGACAGGTGTAGGTGCAGTTCTTTTTCTTTGTCTTACTCTTTTTTTTCCGCTCTCTCTCTCTTTGCCCTCCGCTCTTTCTGAGGATGTACGAAAGAGTCACATGTATCAACATTTACATGTATAATCAAATGCAGGGTCGACTGAGCAAACAGTCAGTCTGTGTCACCCCTGAAAGCCCAAGTTAAATAAATCAATCACAAGAACTCAAGTGTAAGGATAAATGGTAAAGTACTGTAACCCATCGATTAAAACCATAAATGACATGGATGAAGTCTTCAGTGAAGCCTAGCAGATAGCTAAACACCATATCTGGCTACTTTGATACCCACTCGTCACACATAGCAGCCGCACTCTTAATGTGCATAACTTTAATACAGTTTAAATGGGTGAGTTATAAAATGCCACCTGCATAGTTGCATTGAAGTGGGAAAATGGCTTTAGAGACTAAAACCATGTTTGTAGGTTGTAAAGATGTTTATTTCTCCTGTAAAGTTGGACCATTTAACTATGAAACATATGGAGAGTTACTGAGAGTACAGCGCCAGCTGTTGGCGTCAAATTCTAGCTGCACCAAAAAACTACATCATGACTACAGAGGTTAACACTACAGTGTTAAAACTGTAACTATACTGTTGAACCATGTTTTTAATTTATTGTCAGTCATTTCTGTGTAAATAGATTTTTTAAAATCCAATTTACTCGAGTACTCTAAACTTTTGAACAGATTTTTTTTGCCCAGTCCATCTCATTACTCTTTTAACCCAAAAAAAGAAGAAAAGTGTCAGAGAAACAGAAAAATCGAAGATGATTAACACCATTAGACTCATGACTAGGGATGGGTATCGTTTAGGTTTTATCCGATACCGGTGCCAAACCGGTACTTTTGAAACGGTGCCGGTGCTTAAACGGTGCTCGAACCGGTGCTTAAAGAATGGAGAACACGAAATTGGTCCAAAAACCTCTCATGTTCAGCTGTTTTTTTTGTAAAAAGATAACAATGTTAGCCTTTTCTGCAGATATAGGGGATTTATGGTATCACTCTTGGCTGGAAGCAGTGCTTAAACAATGGAAAAAACACAAACTTTGTCCAAAAACCTCTCATGTTTAACTGTTTTCCACTTTTTCTTTGGTCATTTTAGTCTTTTTGGCCAGGGTGAAGGGAGTATCTGCCATCAAACAAGAAGACAGCCGCATGTAGCTATGATGGTGTTTGCTAGTTCACCTTACATGCATTAATGTAATAACGTGGTTAGCCTACTCAACGTAAATTACACACGAACAACATTAAGCTACTCACGCAGAGAAGAACGGCTGCTGCTGCATCATCATCCTCATCATTTCTGCTACACTGGCAGGGCTAGGGGCCAGGACTCTCCTCTTCGGGTTTTTGGGGGATGTTGCTAACTCCGGGTCGATAACAGGCACCACACCCACAGTAGATGTGCTCGGTGTGAGGTCTTGCAGCAAGCTATCAAATACGGCGCATTTTTCGGCTTTAAAAAAAAAAACGCTATGTGTCGCCAGGTGTTTCATCAGATTTGAGGTGTTACCTCCTTTGACAGTATCACAGTATCAGCTTAAAACACTTGTTGCAGCTGCTGAGTTTGCATCTTTTGCTGTGAAGTACAGACTTTTTACCGCTTCGCCTTGGGCATTTTTAATCTATAGCTCTGCTCTAAAAGAACGTACGTACCTGGACCCGCCTACTATCCTCGGAAACGTAAAATGATTGGCTAGAATCTAAAGTGTATCATTCCATACCAGTTGGTGGCGGTAATGCACCTTTCAGTTGTTTGCTAACCGCCAATACAAATGTAAGGAAGAAGGAAGTGTATCACAGCTCAGGAAAAAAATAAAGCACCGAAATGTGCGCTGCTTTTCGGTCTGGTTACTACCGTTTATGTCAGAACCCATCCCTACTCATGCCTGTTATTGAAACAGATAGTAAACACACGCCCACCTTTTCAACAGCAGCACAGTTCTAGAATAAAATACATAATGTCTTTTTCATATTCCAGTATAACTTTGAGCTCGTGGTATATGCCGATACCCAAACATTCTGTATGAGGGGAGTAGTACAACATAATTTTAATGGCTTTTATATAGTCATTTAGTGAAAGATGTGTGTAATGATCAGTCAGGCCAGATGGTACTGATCCATCATTCTTTGTTGATGAGGTCATTTGACAGCACACCTGTGGCTGCTTAAGCAGGTCATTGTGTGAAGGTAATCAGCATGAAGACAAGCATGTGGTCCAAATGAAAATCTTTGCTGGTAGTTAATAATTTCAGCAGTGCGAGTTTCATATATGCCAAGGATCCTCTTTTCTTTCAGGATAATACTGCAAGTTTAGCTAAAGAACACTGAATGAGACGATCCATAAGAGAACAGAGCAGACAGAGGCGAAGAAAAAAAGATGTGTCTATAAAAATAGCTCTGTGATTGTGCTTGAAACACCAACAGACTGAGTCACTCCGGCTGCCAACAATATATTGGCTGTCCCCAATAGACACATAAGAAGACATATAAACTTTATGAAAATCAAACAAAACATCAAATAAAGCGCAGTTAAAACAGAGAGAGCGAAATTAGAGAGAGTACTGATGACATAGCTAGCTCAATATTTCAATGGACAGAAGGCTGTTGATGCAACACTTTGAGATGAAAAATTTAGATGCTTGACTCTGTTATTTGCAGTGTTGAAACAGAAATTTTCTAAATTTTCGCTCAACAGCTACTTAATTGGTTCTCGAGGTGAGTGTCTGGTCGATCAGAGAGAAAATGTTTAATTAATGAGCGTGTTGAACACACACTGAGGCGTGCAAGTGTGCACGGTTAATTTTTTATTCATAGCCGTACTCTTATGCACATTTGGCTCCTAAACAGGTGCCAGCAGACACACCAACATGTAAACACACGCACATACAACAAACACATAATCAGGCTGACTCAGCAAAACACGCCAAGTCTGCCGGCACTCTTCACGCCTTCGTGTCCTCTGGAGAGCAAAGTTTTAAAGCTGAAGTTGTGATTTGTGCCAGACAGCTGTGATAAACACTTTATTCAATTCAATTCAATTCAATTTTATTTATATAGCGCCAAATCACAACAAAAGTCGCCTCAAGGCGCTTCATAGATACAGAGAAAAACCCAACAATCATATGACCCCCCTATGAGCAGCACTTTGGCGACAGTGGGAAGGAAAAACTCCCTTTTAACAGGAAGAAACCTCCGGCAGAACCAGGCTCAGGGAGGGGCGGGGCCATCTGCTGCGAGCGGTTGGGGTGAGAGAAGGAAGACAGGATAAAGACATGCTGTGGAAGAGAGACAGAGGTTAATAACAGATATGATTCAATGCAGAGAGGTCTGTTAACACATAGTGAGTGAGAAAGGTGACTGGAAAGGAAAAACTCAATGCATCATGGGAATCCCCCGGCAGCCTACATCTATTGCAGCATAACTAAGGGAGGATTCAGGGTCACCTGGTCCAGCCCTAACTATATGCTTTAGCAAAAAGGAAAGTTTGAAGCCTAATCTTAAAAGTAGAGATAGTGTCTGTCTCCCGAATCCAAACTGGAAGCTGGTTCCACAGAAGAGGGGCCTGAAAACTGAAGGCTCTGCCTCCCATTCTACTTTTAAATACTCTAGGAACAACAAGTAGGCCTGCAGAGCGGGAGCGAAGTGCTCTGATAGGGTGATATGGTACTACAAGGTCATTAAGATAAGATGGGGCCTGATTATTTAAGACCTTGTATGTGAGGAGCAGGATTTTGAATTCAATTCTGGATTTAACAGGAAGCCAAAACAGGAGAAATCTGCTCTCTCTTATGAAAAAATATAATAGCTAACAACTAACCTATGTAAAAGTAAAGGGTCAAGAGACTAATGCGTCAAAGCATCATTGGCAGAAATACCACAGGTAACTAAAAATGAACAGAGTTAAAAAAAAAAAAAATATATATATATATATATATATATATATATATAATAAAAGTAAGAGAGAGCAGATGTGCAGTGAAGAAATGGCAAGCGAAGAAGAAAAGAGCACTGGTGATATAATCTCATTAATATTTAAAGGGCAAAAGTCAATGTAGCTGTTTGTGTCACATTTCAAAGAAAAGACAGGAAAGAAGAAAGGATTTCTTCTTCTTTTCTTCTTATTTTATTGAGGCTGCAGTACACACTTTGAACTGCCTGAGCTTAATTGCAATCACTCTGGAAATTGGAGATGCAATTTCTTTCCTTAATTATCTGAAAGTTGAACATTTCTCTTCTCTTGAATAAATGTACACTGGCTGGTATCCATGCATGCTACAGAGTGACAGGGACGTTCTGACTTTTTACCCTCCAAAACAAAACCGAAAGTATGTTGTTACATATTGACAGACAACAGACTAAAAGATTCATAAAAGAAGATACCCCGCGCAGACACATTCAAGGCCTGCTGGCACAAACACTGAATCAATTCTTTCTGGTCACTGCTGAATAAACAGAGGACCTCAACTTCAAAGCCTGAATGAGAAAGCAGGAGAGGCTGGAAAAGTCAAGGAGAGTTGAGAGCATTGCTCAGTCTTTATCGAGCATTTTACTTAATCTTCCATGTGTACCTGCCTTTTTACATTAGGACCTCTTTCATCAGACAGCTCATCACGTACTTTACCTCTGTGGAAGCTCTTTTATCCATCCCTGGCTTTTTTGTGTGTGTGTGTGTGTGTGTGCACTGGATTATTCCAGCTCTAACTTTTAGTCTCTAAATCAAATAAACATCACCAAAGATCCCAGGTTTCTGCTGGTTTGGCTTTATCATATTATCATTATTAGCACGTAAACAGTGCATGTTGCTCCTAATATATTATTTTCCCAAACTTCAATATAGAGGGCATTTTGTATTCTTTACTTGTGGACCTTTGGTGTATATCAAGACCTCAATTAAGGTGTTTTTGCATGCAATGTCCCATTGGTCAGTATCAGTGTTGGGACTAACGCGTTATTAAGTAACGCGTTACAGTAACTACGTTATTATTGTGGTAACGAGCACGGTAACTAGTTATTATGCCAAAATCAGGAACGCGTTAGTCGTTACTGGGATTTCGATAGGGTCGTTACTCGTTACTTCGTGTGGTGGCTATCGCGGAGCTTCCACAGATTCAGTAACGTTAGCAAGTGGTGGAGGCAGCAGGTGGAGGAGGGAAAGAGGAAGCAGAAGGAAAAGAGACACGAGGCGGCCGCCGGTCCAAGTGTGAACTGAACTTCAGGTAAGAAGTTATGACCTGCAGTCTATCTGGGTCAGATATAAACCAAGTTTAGGTGGAGTTTATTTTCGTTATTCTGACTTTTTCCGTACTGCGTACTAGCT
The DNA here is from genome assembly GCF_056152115.1 of Neolamprologus brichardi. Lineage (NCBI taxonomy): Eukaryota > Metazoa > Chordata > Actinopteri > Cichliformes > Cichlidae > Neolamprologus > Neolamprologus brichardi. The sequence continues at coordinate 3,177,933 of NC_142116.1, read as the reverse complement.
AGCATGACGGAGTTTCTATACAGCTGGGTGGGTGCTATGAAGTTAATGATGTTGAACTTTATTTTGTTCATAAGTTATTAGAGTTGCCAATCGTCCCGTCTGGTATTCAGAGAAAATATCACGTTTCGTATTGCCCTGTATGCAGCTCATCTGCAGTCTGGTGTTACCTACATCTTCCTATTCAGAAGACAGAATTTCCGAGTTCTGAGTACAATCAAAGCACCACAACTGCAGTTTTTGTGTTGGATGTAAAAGGCGCACATGGCGCTGTGACGTAGGCTAGAATCATGGCAGCAGTCAATGACGGTCCAGGCGTGGGATTTCTCTCGTGGAAATATGCACATTATCTTTTCCTTTCTATTGGTAGGTGGCACAGTGCACTTGTGGCAAGTAAGCAAGCTAGAAGACTGGCAAAGTTGTGGAAGCAACACATTAACAAGAGAATTCTGAGTAAAACCAAAGTTACTTTCCCTAGTAACTAGTTACTTTGAAAGTAACGAGTAACTTGAAGTAACTGAGTTACTTTTGATAGAAGTAACTAGTAATGTAACTAAGTTACTATTTTAAAGTAACTTACCCAACACTGGTCAGTATAAATACACAGATTCCCTTTGACCTACCTGATAATTTGCTACCCCAGCCTTTTTCCAGAGTTTTCTTTTAAATTCAATGCTATGCTAAGCTACTAACCTTTAGCTTTATACTTAATGGAGAGTCATTTCCATAGTATTGATCTACTCGTCTAGCTCTCAAAAGGCAATAAGCATATTTCCCAAAATGCCATGAAAAAATAGTTATTTTATGTCAATAAAATGTAATTTTTGCAGTGCAACAGGCAGCGCAGGTGACAAAAAGATTCAGCGGCTCGCCCAGCTTTATCCAAATTGTCAGCTGTAATGAGCCTTCCACCCTGAGTTGAGCACAGGGCAGACAAGCCAATCAGTGACATAATCAGGGTGTGACTGGCTAATTAGCTACTGTGCTGGTGCTATATAATGTAATTTACAACCACATAAATGTTGCTCCTGCAGTTTCCTTTGAGAAGACTATCTAAGGCTCTTTCAGTTTGGTCTATAAAAAGGGAAAAAGAACGTTTTGTGGAATAAGGTCATGATGCTCATTTTTCCTGGAAAAGTGCAAATATCTTTTTTACTTCTAAACCAATGGTTTAAAAGCTGCAAGAGAAGGTGGCATTTATCCCCAAAGTTTCGGTGCATTTGTCAGAGATGCCCTGAATAAAGTCAAGCTAAAAGAGGATGTTTTCCATTACAGGAGATGGTCTCTAGTCTTTTAAGGATAAGAGAGGATTAGTTTTAGAGTAAGCAAGTTTCAGTCAGCCCTTTAGGAGAATGAAGAGGAAGAAGAGAAACAGGGGAGAGGTAGATGCAAAGTGTGCGCATTTGAGTCTTTAAATGTTTAAATATGCCATCTCTTCCTGTCTTTCTCCATTGCTCTTCTTCTTCTTCACATACACTATCTCTGTCCCTCAGAGGAATTAGGTGACTCAGAAACCAATTAAACTGAATTGCTACTGCTAGACAGAAGTGGAGGAAGAGGAGGAGAGTGGGGAGGTAGAAGAAAGGGATTTAGAAGGAGAAAGGGAGGTAGAGAGGGAGGTGAGGAATTGGAGATACTGACGAGAAGCAGAATTTCAAAACAGACGCCTACATTATCCTGCTCATTAAAGACTCAGATGCTTTGGTATTAGAGAGCTGTTTCTGGAGTGTTTGTGTGTGTCTGTGTGCATAATGTGTGGGTGCATTCATGCCTGTTTGCGTGAGTGTATGTGTGCATAAATCTGTATTCATAATGTGCATGTGCATGTACAGTATGTCTTTGTCCATGGTTGTTTGTTGATATTCAGAAAAGTGTTTGCTTATGCAAATCAGATATGAATAAAATCCTTTGAATATGAGCATGTTGTAGTTACAGCAAGTTCCTCTACTCAAATCTGTGTGAGGGAGAACTTGGCAGGAATACAGATGGAAAACAGCCTTCCTAAGAATACTAGGATGGAATAAACATATCTTCCATCTTCATCAATACGATGTGTATTCACTTTTTGTATCTATATTTCTGTAACTTTAGTAGTGGCATGCAGTCAGCAGACATTCGCATGTGGACACTGGCATAAATGAAATCTTAGCTGTGCGCCTTTGAAGGATGGGGGTTGGAGGATTTGAGTTTAAAGTGAGCGCCACAGTGATGCTACTTTAGCAACGTGAATAGATGGAAATGGAAGCTGCCTGACTGCTCGTCGGTTTGTTATCTGTTGATGTTCAGGGTCTGGCTGCAGGATTCACTCAGCTCACTCTGGGTTCTTGGCTAGCCTAGCATTAGCATGTTGTCCGTGGCAGCATAATTCAGCTTCGTCTTGATGCATTCTCAATCATCCGGGAAAATAAATCTCCAAACCAAACCAAACAACCTCTGGCGAAGAGGATGGCACGACACAGAAGAGCTACCTCGTCAGGTCAGGACTCTGCAGTCTATTTACACCTACAGGCTAGTGGACACTCTTTCAATGATGAGGATGTAACATCCTGGACAGGGAGGAACGCTGGTTTGAGCGCGGAGTCAAGGAGGCCACTTACGTGAAAAGGGAAAGACCATCTCTGAATCGAGGAGGGGGCCTAAGGGTACATCTTTCACCATCTTACAATGCTGTGATTGCAGCCATTCCCCAACTCTCTGTGAATGGTACTCATGGCCATTGATCAGTGGGTTTTGGTCAGTGGTTGTTGATCAATGGTCATGAGAATTTGCATAATTATGATTAAGGAACTGACCTCACAGCCCATTGTTCCTTCAGTGGGCTGGTTTCAGTTATTATGCAAATGTCCTGTTTATAAGATTGGAAACCTGCAGTCAGCTGAGACTGAAGAAGTCATGGATGAGTGATGAAATGTTTCTCCCAGAAAACGCTACGCTAACTTTTGGAGACATAATTCAGCTGTTTCTGTCCTGAATGCAGTTTGAAATTTACCATCATGCTCTCGTCCTTTTGTGTATAAAATAAAAGTAATTCACGTTGTAGACTGTGGCACTATTCAGCTACTCCAGCACAACTCAAATAAGCTGATTATAGCGCAAGTGAAAGTGGAACTGATACCCAGGCATGCAGACTACTGAGAACCGGTTCTCTACAAGAACCAGGTCGCGATTCCCATTCCTGCTGGTATGCCATTTAAATGTACTGCATATGACAGATTCAATTCAATTCAATTTTATTTATATAGCGCCAAATCACAACAAAAGTTGCCTCAAGGCTCTTCATAGATACAGAAGAAAAACCCAACAATCATATGACCCCCTATGAGCAAGCACTTTGGCGACAGTGGGAAGTAAAAACTCCCTTTTAACAGGAAGAAACCTCCGGCAGAACCAGGCTCAGGGAGGGGCGGGGCCATCTGCTGCGAGCGGTTGGGGTGAGAGACGGAAGACAGGATAAAGACATGCTGTGGAAGAGAGACAGAGGTTAATAACAGATATGATTCAATACAGAGAGGTCTGTTAACACATAGTGAGTGAGAAAGGTGACTGGAAAGGAAAAACTCAATGCATCATGGGAATCCCCCGGCAGCCTACATCTATTGCAGCATAACTAAGGGAGGATTCAGGGTCACCTGGTCCAGCCCTAACTATATGCTTTAGCAAATGAGATGCCAACAGCAAATGAACCAATGCTAATATCCAACTCAAATGCTGAGATATGTAGATCTATCCTGACCACTCTCATAATGCAGTCTTGAATTTATTTATTTTTTGTCTACAGGCGATTGCTTGTGACTGATCAGCTGTATCACTGTGTGTCTGCGTTGTGTCATTTTGTCATCATTGATGACACAATCAGTCACAATTAGTTTAACAGATCTGCGCCAGAAACACTGGCACTGATTATTTTACAATTTTCTTTTATAATTTTGATTTTTTTTCGTTTTCTGTGACATCTCTTGTGTTCTGGGTCAATCTGAACAGCAGAGATAACAGGACGGTTAAGAAATATGTGCTCCTCGTACGTCTTGAGCAGATTAGAAATTTCAATAAACCCAATTATCCAGTGTTTTTGTTTACCTCAATTTACTGTCCACTCTGAAACTGAAAAGTCTTTCTCTGTGAATTTCTGTTTCTAAATATGTTTAGAAAACACAATAAACCAAAAGTCATAACTCAAAATGTAGCACAGAAAAATAGCTCAGCCTTTTCTGATATATAACACATTTCAACTAAATAAGTAAGCACCCCTTCAACCTTTCAACACACTCACCTGTTGGCAATATTGCACTTCCTGTTTTCATCAAACACAAATGAAACCAAACTGCCAAATCTCGGTGATCCCAGTTGGAAGCCCTTGTAAGTTTCCTTTTATGTTTTGTTTGTTACTGCAGGTACATTGCTCCACAGTGCAAATCCACATTGTTTTCTGTCTTAAAAGAGTAAAATACAAACCCAAATAAGAGAAATAACCAAAGCTAACATTGTGTGCGGCTAGAAGACTCATTCTTCACTCCTGGAAGTTTTTCTTTCTATCGCTCTGTCTCTCTTTCTTTCCCTCCTCACATTTTGAATCCATCTGTTCTTCTATCTCTCTCTGTGGCACTCGTCTGCTCTTACCCCTCTTCTCACTCGTTCTCGGGAACGACCTGTACTCCACACAAATCCTCACACTCTGCTGTGCGTGAGAGTGTTCCTCTGCATATGTGTGTGAATTCATGCATGCGTGTTGTCTCCCAGGTTGTTATCTGTTTGATGTGTGATCAAAGGGCCTCTCGACTAGGATGAGCAGCCAAATAGACCAAGCTGGGTCTGTGTGTATGTGGACGTGTGCTTTGTCTGTATGTGTTTGTTTGTGCATTATTTTGTATGTTCAGCTTGTTTGCATCATATATGGGCTCAATGGTCTCATCCCCCCCCCCCCCATGTCGTGACATGGTCTTGTATGAGGACTGTGTAGAGACATGCTCCCTTGTTTGTATTTGCGTATGGTTCACTGGCTGCTGCTGCCATGCTTATACGTGCAAAACACAACAAATCAGTAATGGATGCACTTAGGGTATCGGTGTCACAGATGCAGCAGGAGGCATTTATTATTACATGCGACCAGTTTGAAAATATAGCATATATATATATATGTGTATGTGTGTTTGCATGTTTATATGTATTTTTAAACATGCAAACACAGTCACACAAACAATGAAATGTAGTATTAGATGAAACATTTATGACATTAAATAAAAGAGATTACTGCCAAAGGTCAAACTATGGTGAAAAAAGTGAAGCTAACACGTCTTTATTTCCTTGAATCAGAAAGACTGGTTTCTTTCATCTTCGGCTACCTTGAAAAGTGAAGCCATTCCTGTTTCAGAGACTTGGAGAGAGCTATCCATGCCTTCATTTCATCTCACCTCGACTTTTGTAATAGTCTTTACTCTGGTGTCATTCTGTCATCAGTTAGCCGACTGCAGCTGGCCCAAAAAGCTGCAGCACGGTTACTAACTGGCACAGGCAGGCAAGAATACATATCTCCCATACTAGCATCCATACACTGGCTGCCAGTTAGTTTTCGAAGTGATTTTAAGATTTCATTATTCGCTCTTAAAGCATTGCACAGGTTAGCACTCTCATACCTTTCTGATCTTTTAATTTTGGTACACTCCTGCAAGATCACTGAGGTCTGCAGATCAAATGGTCCAGATTAAAGCACAGAGGAGACCGGGCCTTTGCTGTGACTGCTCCTAAATTGTGGAACAAACTGCCCATTTATATCAAGACCTCCCCAACATTAGACACTTTCAAAACCCGTCTTACAACCCACTTTTATTCCTTGGCTTTTAACCTCTTAGGACCTGGCGTCCACATATGAGGACACCACATTTTGGGTTGTCTAGACCACAATACTAAATTTTGCTCTACAAGGGCCTGATATCCACTTACGAGGACATTATACTGCCTCTGTTCTATCAAAAATTAAAACGAATGTCCTGATATGTGGATGTCAGGCCCTCGTAGAGCAAAATCAGGTAAAAAGATAATTCTTTGTTTTTACATTCATCAGGTCCCAATCAGCCCAAATAGCAAAGAGAAATAAAAAATACATGCCGTGAAAGAACTGGGGTTTTAGGAGGTTAAATCAGAATGAGTTTGTACTACTTTTATTTGTCTTATTTCTTACTCAAATCTTCTCATTTTATGCTTCTTTTTCTTAATTTTTATCATGTCTTCCTATGTTTTTTTAATCTCTTTTGATTATCTTAAATGTACAGCACCTTGGTCAACAGTTGTTTTAAATTTGCCTTATAAATAAATTTGACCTCGACTAGGGCTGGGGGATATGGCCTAAAATCCATATCGCGATATAATTTGAAGCATGTGCAGTAACGATATATATCACGATATATTCTTTTCTTCTCTATAACGTATTTTCCACACTATAAGCAGTGTTGGGGAGTAACGGAATACATGTACCGCCGTTACGTATTTAAAATACAAAATATGAGTAACTGTATTCCGTTACAGTTACCGTTTAAAAAGGTGGTATTTAGAATACAGTTACTTTGTTGAAATAAATGGATTACACGGCGGTACTTCCCTGTTTCATATTGTGGCGGGTCAGGACTGTTTGGGTTTTGTTTGACAGCTACGGTCTGTTGTTCCATGTGGCAGCGTTACGGTTGCCATAGTTACAGGGTGACGCTCTCTCTTTGCGTGTTTCCTGGGTGAGAGAGGCCTTGTTGTTGTTGTTGTTGTTGTGCTAAGCTAATAGGCAGAATGCTACAGGTATAGCTCTAAAGAATGTAGCATCATAGGCAGTGTAGTCCGTGCTGCAGGGAGAATGGACTTTCATACGTTATGTGTCTGTGAGCGAGGGAGGGAGAAAAAGGAAAAGTACGAGCTGTCATCGAGCAAAAACGGGAGCTGGAAGCATGTAAATATAATAATAACCACTGCAGCCAAGAAGAGAGCCTGACGAGCCCAGTTGTAAGTAAGCTATTAAGACTCGACTGTACACCGTGTTCGTGTTTTCCTCCGAAACAAGTTCTGTTGGAGCAGCCTTTCAACGCCTCTCTCTGTCTCTCGCTAGCAAAGTGACTCAAAGTAAAGCTAGTTTTCGGCAACGAGCCCGACACGAACCCACCGTATTAGTCAGAGGTCCCTTTACTACGGTTCGGAGCCGCGGACCTTCAGTAACAGTAATAAATCACAGCAATAGTACATTCATGTAGTTGTAAACAGCATGATAATATATTAAGTAATCCAAAGTATTCAGAATACGTTACTCGCATCGAGTAACGTAACGGAATACGTTACAGAATACATTTTGGGGCATGTAATCTGTAATCTGTAATGGAATACATTTTAAAAGTAACCTTCCCAACACTGACTATAAGGCACACGTAAAATCCTTTAATTTTCTCAAAAATCTAAAGTGTGCCTTATGTATGAATTCTGGTTGTGCTTACTGACCTCGAACCGATTTTGGCTGCAGAAATCTGTTAAAAAATGTTTTAGTACAGCTTTGGTAAGCTGCACTGCTTGATGGATTGTCAGAGCTTACGGTTGCCGTAGTGAGGAGCTTCGCGGAGTAATCTCGGTTCTAAACTCCATCATCTTCAGGTCCCGAAGTCAAACGAACACCGAGAGTGAAAAACTGTCTAAATCCTTTCATCCTTAATTAAATCATCAGCGTTGCTGCTTTATCAGGTGTAACAATTAAGTTTAACATCCAGGCATCTATGAAAACAGAATTTATTAAATTTAACGGAGTTAGAAGTTAACAGGAAGTTAGCTCGCTAGTTTCCACCTAAACATGACATACCATTTTTCTGACTGAGAGATTTTTGAAACTAATTCAAACGTACAGCTCTGCTACCACTTCCAACATAAATGAAGACAGAAAACTAAACAGCAGTGGCGTTTGCAGGGTTCCTGAAGTTGGACTACCTGGTATATAATGTTGTGCTACGTGATTGATAGCGACACAGCTATGTTAGCATAGCATTAGCACAGTGAAGCTGGAGGATGAACGCCAACTTTTTTTCCACTCGATAAAAGTTAACGTGAGGGATTCTGTATGAACAAATACAATCGCATAGCAGGATGCTATACACGGCCAAACTTCAGTCAGGAGAACAACTGAGATTATTCATCCACAATACGAGGTTAGTTATTAATATACTGCAACAACATGGGAATAGAGCAGCTGCGAGAGGATTCAACATTAATGAATCAATGTTACGGAAGTGGAGGAAGCGCAGTTTTTGGCTTTCCCCATATTTCAAAAGTGCTTCATCTCTTTGCTATGACTGTCGCCCGCCATAATTTGCAGATGATAATGGTTTTAGCCGCTGCGATGCTTTCGACCAAAACAGGCGCAGCTTGATGACATCATCAACATGCGCTATCGCAATAGAGTGGTATAGTCAAAATCTCTATCGTTGGCCAAATTTATATCGTTTCTATCGTATATCGTTTATATCGCCCACCCCTAACCTCTACTTTGAATCCCCGCCTGAGCCTGGTTCTAAAAGCCACCATCCCCACAATCTCCATGTTACAACTGTCCACTTTTAGAGCTGATATATATATATATATATATATGTTTAGAACTCAGTGCAAACATTATTCCAACATCATTTCCTCCATAGCAAATTTGGTGTACATCTTATGTATTTCTGTAATGTTTAAAATTGATTAAACATATGCATCGCCAGGTATGGGGGTAGTTTGAGTGACAAGTAGGTGCCAACTAGGCCACTACTTGTTGACATCAATGAAGTGGACCTTTTGAGTGGATATTTGGAGCATTTTTAAATGAGTTATCTGCCAGTTAATATGGCCTTCTATGTGATTAATTGAACCGTCGATCAAGGACATCTGTGCTCTGTTTCTTGCCCCATTTTTGTCTACAAAATGCACGTCCACTAACTAGCTGTGGATGTTACAGTGACTATGTCCATCTTTTATTTAAAGTGTTTGTGCACTCATGGATACTTGGGTGAAAAATAATGTAGGAAATAGTCAACAGGTGCTACAGCAGCAATAAATGTTTTTTAAAGGAATGCACAATCAAATATCACATTGAAAAACATTATTAATATAAAGTTATTTGTACTCAGTTTAATAAAATCATTAATTCAGTGCAGAACAGAAAATAAGAGCTTCAGCATGTTTTATGTTTCACTGAAGCCTCTAAACTAAACCTCTCCTTACACCTTCCTGTCTGGTCTGCAGAGGCATTTATGTGGATTCACATAAATGCCAAAGAATTCCTAGTTACCAGCTTTGTTCTGCTTAACGGCTGAACAAATTTTGTGTTTTTTTTATGCATAATGAAGCTGCAATGAAAACAAATTTACAGCACAGTGGTGCACTGTCTCATGAATCATGGCCCCTCTGCTGTTTGTATTAAGGTGCAGATCTGGACAGATTTGTTGTTGTGCTACATTATGTGTTATAAATGTGACCGAGACCGAGACACTAGAAATATTACTCCAAATACTGCCAAGTAAATATGTGGGAGAAAAAAAAAAGTGTTCTGATGCATTATGACTATTGCTGCTCTCTGAGGTTGAACAAAGTGTTGAATTATGTTGGAGGCTCAGCCACTTTGACTTTGTGGCTGAAAGCAGCACAGTGGTTATGAAGACTGACCTTAAAAGAAGCTCAGAGAGCTTGGAAAACACACCTAAGGAACTGGAACAAAATGAGAACGAGATTGTTTACTCATGTATTATAAACACGAGTGCACTAACCTCATTGTGGTTTGGGATTTAGATGCTGTATGCGAGGTGGGTATTTGCATGCGGGTAAACATGTGACTGCACATACACGGTAGTATGCATACGTAATCTGCTTATGTGCTTGCGTGTAGGTGTGTCGTTATGTGTGTGCTTGAGTTTGTGTGTCTCTTCTAAGAAAGAAACCTGCATACGTCAGTCTCTTTTCCTTACAGTGAAAGAACAAAGAACTATTAAAAAGGTTTCATCATAAATAGAAGCCATCTATTTGGGACAGGTGTTCTGTTAAAGCCAGTGGGAACGCATTGGCTAGTCTGCTGACTTAGTCTTTTGGTGCAGATACCAATTTAACCAGCAGATATCTGGGCCAGGACTAAAAACAAAACTGTAAACTGCTGTTACACAATAGCCGATGCAAACAGTCTGTTTATCTGCATGAGACCAGTCTACTCAAAAGTGATTGGTCAAAAGTGCTCTTACCACAGCTGCACCACAACCACAGACTGGGAAATGTATCCCAGTCTCATTGTCGCTAGTTTATTGATTATTTGGAAGTCATGAAGGTCCAATCAAACCAAATAAATGGCTTACCAAACAAAATTGACTTAGATAATGAAAACAAAGTAATAGTGGAAATACAAAGCAAGGAATACATAACTAGAATGTGCTAAGACTAGGGATGAGTATCGTTTAGGTTTTATCTGATACCGGTGCCAAACCGGTACTTTTGAAACGGTGCCGGTGCTTAAACGGTGCTTAAAGAATGGAGAACACAAACTTTGTCCAAAAACCTCTCATGTTCAGCTGTTTTTTTGTAAAAAGATAACAATGTTAGCCTTTTCTGCAGCTATGGGGGATTTATGGTATCACTCTTGGCTGGAAGCAGTGCTTAAACAATGGAAAAAACACAAACTTTGTCCAAAAACCTCTCATGTTTAACTGTTTTCCACTTTTTCTTTGGTCATTTTAGCCTTTTTGGCCAGGGTGAAGGGAGTATCTGCCATCAAACAAGAAGACAGCTGCATGTAGCTATGATGGTGTTTGCTAGTTCACCTTACATGCATTAATGTAATAACGTGGTTAGCCTACTCAACGTAAATTACACACGAACAACATTAAGCTACTCACCCAGAGAAGAACGGCTGCTGCTGCATCATCATCCTCATCATTTCTGCTACACTGGCAGGGCTAGGGGCCAGGACTCTCCTCTTCGGGTTCTTGGGGGATGTTGCTAACTCCGGGTCGACAACAGGCACCACACCCGCAGTAGATGTGCTCGGTGTGAGGTCTCGCAGCAAGCTATCAAATACGGCGCATTTCTCGGCTTTAAAAAAACGCTATGCGTCGCCAGGTGTTTCATCAGATTTGAGGTGTTACCTCCTTTGACAGTATCACAGTATCAGCTTAAAGCACTTGTTGCAGGCTGCTGAGTTTGCATCTTTTGCTGTGAAGTACAGCCAGACTTTTGACCGCTTCGCCTTGGGCGTTTTTAATCTGTAGCTCTGCTCTAAAAGAACGTATGTACCTGGGCCCACCTACTAGGCTTGCAAAGGTAAAATGATTGGCTAGAATCTAAAGTGTATGACATCTCAGGAAAAAAAAGCACCGAAATAAAGCACCGAAATGTGCGCTGCTTTTCGGTCTGGTTACTACCGTTTATGTCAGAACCGGTGCCATCATGGCACCAGATACCAGTACCCATCCCTAGCTAAGACGATGTGAAATCCTAAACTTTACACACATCATCTCAAAACTGCCAAGAAATCTTGGGAAAATATTACACCACCAGTCAAAAGCAAAGACTGGCATGCATAGCTGGTATATTAGGTTAGAAACAGTCTCCCATAAACTACCATAAACTCCACCTCATAGGACAAGAGTTGCAGTGAGTCATGAACTTTGGGTCTATGTCTAGTATTGAATAAGAGAAGTGCTTTTACATTTGGGAAAAGGTTCAAATTTGGCATTTGGAGATCGGGGCTGGAAAAACCAAAACTTCCACTCTGTTTCATTTATACAAATTTCCTTGCAGTTTTAGGATTGACGTGCAACTGTGTTGGTTCTGGGTCATAATGTATATAACTTTGGGCATTAAGATTGTGAGAGAGTGCACTAAGTCCTCTGAGTACGAACTTGCATTTATGGGTCGTCTATGTTAAGAGATTTATGTTTGTGATGTGTGTCAGATAAACAGGCAGAGCAGGTTGTCACTTCCTAAATGGAAAGTAGGATACCCTGCGTGCACACCAACGAGGCCAATGATATCACTCCCTTCCCCTTTTTTTCGCTTGATTTCAAAGGATTGCAGCATCCACTCAACTTCAGGGCCCTCAGGGTGCAAAATCAGACATCCACATTATAAAGCAGCAAGGGAGCTGAACTCTAGAAACAAGGCCAAGACATCATCACAAGCTATCTGTTAAACATTGCAACAGCTCAAGTTGATTTAAAATATTACTCAATTTGCTTCTCTTGCTTTTATGCAGTGCATCTGAAGTCAGCCACGATTAATGTGGCAACAAATTAGTGACACACTGTGCTTGCTTTAATTGTCCTTGTCCATCATGTTCTTTCCAGTTATTTTTCTCTTTCGACTCTTACTTGGTTGCTGTTCAGCTGATTCCAGATGGTCAGTGGAACTTTATATCAAAATCCATCAAATGCTGTACTTTTCCCTTTATGTCAGTCCGTGCCCATGCGGATGGTCACATAAGCTCAGCTGTAGTAAAAGCAGCCTTTTGAGTCTCCTTTTTGTTAATGTTTTTTGTATTTTGTATTTTTTGCATTTGAAAAATTCCCAGATTTGCTAAAAACCAGATTAGTGTGCCTGGTGCAACAACAGACGAACTATGAGTTCAGCAGTCAAAAACTGCATTTCTCTGTCTGAACGTGATGGCCTTTTGCTAAATGTTTAAACAGCTTGCTCATGTTTCTACTGTTATGAGCAAAAGATCTGTTGCTCTTGGGGCAGTGAGCGCCAACAGCAATGACTTTAGCTAGGGATGCAACGATACCAATTTTTTCAAACCGATACGATACCGATACTTGGATCTGAGTACTTGCCAATACAGAGTACAAAAGCCGATACTTCAGAATAATAAATAAACACTTCTGTTTGGAATAAAAGAAATACAAATTAGGTTTGCGAATAAAATAAACTTTTAAATTATTCCAGAGTGTCCATATTGTAAACAAACAAACAAAATAACGAAAGTATTTGGCATTGACGAACAAACTCCTCATCAGTCCACTGTGCCGTTAAACCAAGGACTGACATCGCGCACACACTGCTTGTCTTTACCTCTTCAGAAAGTTTTGGCACCATTATCTCCCTGATGTGTGGGCGGTTGGGAATTTCATATCGCGGCTCGAGTATGCTGAGAAGACGGTGCAATCCTATGTTTTCCACGACCGGCATTGGCTGGTCATCCAGAGCGATAAAATGAGTCAGAGCCTCTGTTATTTAAACTGCCCGTGGATTTTCTCTTGACATTTTTATTCGCTTTTCCAAAACCTGAGTTAAAGTTGGCTGTTCCGGTCCACACTGCTGACATTTTGGTTAGCCTAGCTACAGCAGCCTCCAGCTTCTCTTTTTTTTATCTGGAGCCGCCAGTCTGACTCGTCTAACCCTGTGCCTGTTTAGCGCGGGATGTCCCCCTAGTGGCCAATCTAAAAAACTACAACAGAAATGACAAGCCACCCTCTGATTAATGAAATAAGTTAGTATCGGTTCATGGTATCGGTTAACTTTTACGAGTATGAGTACACACACATTTTACAGTATCGGCCCCGATACCCGATACCAGTATCGGTATCGGTGCATCCCTAACTTTAGCAAAGTACAACCAAACTTACGAGTGTGTAATCCTGTGCAAGACAGAGGTAACCCTACGCCCTACCCATCACATGCAGAAAGACATGGAGAGAACGCTCTTCTAGATAAGGAAGTGTGAAAACGTGTCACAAACAGTCTTATTCAGTAATGGAGGTGGTCAGATAAAATGTGAAAGATACATTTTATGTTCCAATAATAGACATATTCTCTTAATTCTGATAGCAGCAGGGTTTAATACTTTAGCCCTGAGGCTCATTTAATGTTGGGCTTTGTCACTCATCTGTAGTCCAGCCTTGTTTGATTATTCCCTCCAAAGTGTAAAGTTGTCAGTTTTGCATGTTTTACATGAAGTCATTTTTGTTCTGAAAGCCAACCAAATGAATCTCCTGTTTTTTGTCGATCTTATGAATAACAATTGACAATAAATGACAAGTGATGCTGCCGCTGAACTCTAGCACAGCTTTCTATTTATCTCCCTGTACTCATGACTAACTTCACTGTAAAATGGACCTGGATAGAAATTCAGTATAGATATCAACAAAGGGAACAATACGTCTATTTTAGAAAGCAAATCCAAGAGTGAGCGGCCACTTAGAGTGGTTAATTGACAATTTGAACCCTGTGTATTTTCTTTAATTTGCAGCATTTGGCAAAATAAATGTGGACCATTTGACAACCACACAATGTGAAAAAGACTAAACAAGTGACTAAGTAATGCAGTGCAGAAGTCTGTGTGTTGCTTGCAAGCTTCATTTACACACATTGGAATTTGGCTTAACGTAGTGTTGGCAGATGATAGCTTTCTCTAGCTTATTATTCCTCCCCTAGACTCTTTGCAAAGAAGAGATTATGCAAATACACACTTTCTAAAGTTTCTCAGTGCCTGATTCTTTCTCCCCGTTTTCACATTTTCTTGCTATTTCAAGGTCTGTGGAAGTAGGCCTCTTTGTCTGTGTGTCGAGTGCATGTTTATGCATGACAGCCCAATAGATCTACACCCCACAACCGAGTTTAAACCAGTAATGATGAAAGTTACATTACTGGTTTTTTGTGGTCTTTGTTTGCACACATACAAATGCACATGTGAACACAAAAAAAAAAAAAATCCACAATCCTCGTTTAATCCTTCCACCGCCCTAATTCCTGGTGTTGTTGCTGCTGCTGGGGATCTACAGCGGCAAGCTGGAGAGTGTATGAACATGCACACATAAATCCTGTCCAGTAACAAAGTATATGGTGGCTTAGATAGGTTTCAGATTACTAAATTGCATCGTAAAACTAACTATGAGAATGTTTTTTTGTTTTGATGTCAGTTCACACTGTTTGTGTATTCAAACAGTACAGAGATCGCCTCCTTCAATAAAGTTTTACATGCTTTCTTAATTCACTGGAGACAGGCTGTCATGTCCCAGTTTTGGAAGGTTTATTAAATGCTTGAAGTAGGAGAAGAGGATTGTGGGCAAGATTTCTCACGCAAAGAAGTCACGATAGAGAGGTCATCCCCGATGGGTGTATTTGAAAAGTCCTGCCCTATATGCAGTGGTTTTATTTGCTCCCTACTCTTATTACTCATCTTTATTTTTTTCATTTCTTTTCAATCATTTTTTGACCAGGAAAAAAAAAATCAAATGAGATTAGAAAATCTCTTTTACAAGGAGGTCCTGGCTAAGATGAGGCGCAGCACAGTGTGCAAAGTGCAAAACAAGCCAATTTATATACAAGAAGAAGATATATATTATATATTGTCTTCACATGGTTAAATTGACTCATTAAAAGACAGCAAAGAGGGAGTTGCATATTCTAATATGACAATCTGAAGGGAAACTGATTAATTAGTCCTATAATATAAACTCTGTTTTTTATATATATATTGAAATGTATTTCACTCATTTTTGGTCCTAATTTGGTCACATTAACTGTCACAGGCAGAAAGTTAGTATTCTTAGAGCTGATGTTGTTGAACTCTACTGGAAAATAATTATTTTTTCTGTCTGTTTTATAAATATCTTCTGAAATCATGTCATCATGTGACTTTTAAGATGTATTCATCCCAGCTTGTCAAATACTGTCAGATGTTGGTTTGTTAGAAGTGAATAGAAGCTTCCTTTCTGCAGCATGCGCAAGTCTCTTTACAAAAATTATAGTCTATCCACACCAAAACATAAAATAAATAAACCTTATTGAAATTTCATGTGGTAACTATTGTGTATTTATCTTCAGTGAGAGAGTTAGCGGTATTGCTAACAGCTAGCTAAGATGTATTCATCCCAGCGTGTCAAATACTGTCATATGTTGGTTTCTTAGAAGTGAATAGAAGCTTCCTTTCTACAGCATGCGCATGTCTCTTTACAAAAATTATAGTCTATCAACACTAAAACATAAAATAAATAAACCTTATTGAAGTTTCATGGGGTAACTATTGTGTATTTATCTTCAGTGAGAGAGTTAGCAGTATTGCTAACAGCTAGCTAAGATGTATTCATCCCAGCGTGTCAAATACTGTCAGATGTTGGTTTCTTAGAAGTGAATAGAAGCTTCCTTTCTGCATCTAGCGCATGTCTCCTTGCAAAAATTATAGTCTTTCAACACCAAAACATAAAATAAATAAACCTTATTTAAATTTCATGTGGTAACTATTGTGTATTTATCTTCAGTGAGAGAGTTAGCGGTATTGCTAACAGCTAGCTAAGATGTATTCATCCCAGCGTGTCAAATACTGTCAGATGTTAGTTTCTTAGAAGTGAATAGAAGCTTCCTTTCTGCAGCATGCGCATGTCTCCTTGCAAAAATTATAGTCTATCAACACCAAAACATAAAATAAATAAACCATATTGAAATTTCATGTGGTAACTATTGTGTATTTATCTTCAGTGAGAGAGTTAGCTGTATTGCTAACAGCTAGCTAACATTACACCGCTAGCTACAGTTAATAACGGTCAATAAACAGCACTACAAGACAGAAAAAAAAGAATTTAACTTTGATTTTGGAGTGACGAGTTCCTTTTAAATTTTAGGAAAACAACATGGTTTGGGTTAAAAACATGAACCTTTCACAATGTAAAACTGCAGGTTGAAAAATTTGTGCAAATGCCAAAGGGTATCTTGTGTGAATCTGTGAGAAGCAAGCGGCTTCACAGAGTGGCAGCATTTGACACCTTGGGAATGAGAGCAGGCCAGACTGTGAGAATAAACTTTGTTTCCAGCAAACGTGTAACCACATGATGAAATTATTATTATAAAAAAATGTTCACCCTTTTTCATATTTACTGATAATATTTCAAGAATGCTTCCTGCATGAAAATATCCTGCTGCCTCTATCAACTAAAGTTGTATTTTCTTTTTTCCCCCCTCCCCTTTCTCTTCCTGGAATTATCTTGTGCTCATCCAAATAGGTAAGTAATAATTTCTATTCACTACCTACATGTCTAGCCTTCCATCCATCCAGTACATCTTTACATGGTCATTGCCCATGGACACATTCTCCTAATGTGACTGAGCATAAATCTGCACAGAGCCGTGTTCAGTCAGTGTAATAATCCACGGATGGTGTTGCTATTCGAGTGTGCAGGGGAGCAGAGATGTGCCAAGGCCTGTGTGTTTTATGTTCATGCTGTCTAAATGGCCAGCAGCCACCGCCTCAGAGGAGGAGGCCTTTCCTTGCCCTTGCTCCACTTTATCCTGTATATAATCGCAACTTCTGAAACAAAAGGGAGAGAAGAAGCAAGAGAGAGTCACTGATGGAGAGATCTAGCCAGAATAGGTGAAGTGGAAGTGATTTTTTTTCTTTGGAGAGCAGCAGGGCATCGCACACTGCACCGGAAATTAATTATTTTGCATATCCGCTCTGAGACACACAAAAACATCCCCACTTGCAAAAATGTCACAGCAGAGGTTGGAGAATGAGATCATCACAGTCGGAGCCATGCGGCAAAGGTTAGGAGTCATCCTCAAGGAGATTTGAGTTGTCTGTAATTTAGTATTCCTGCCTTTAGTGACTTGATAAAAATGGAGGGGAACGAGTGCAAAGAGCGAAGGAGACAGAGACAGGCAGAGCCCAGCAGGAGGGGCAGATGTGAGAAAATCGAGGGGCAGGGTGGAGACAGAGGAGGGTGAAAGAGAAGTGAGAAACAGAGACAGAAGGAGAGAGGACAAAAATAGTTCAGCATGGAAGGAACAGATGTAAAAATGGAGAGAAGAGAGAGGAAAAAAGGGGTGTCAGAAGATGATAGGCCTTAAAGAAATAAAGCATTCTAGAAGGTATATGCTTTTCTTACTGCTTATTTTCAGAATTACATGAGAGCGCTGGAATCAGTCTTGTATATGCAGCAGAGCACAGAGCTTCTGTCTTTCTTGTTTAGCATAACTTAGCATAAAGACTCGAGGCAAAACAAGCTTGCTAGCTTATATACCAGGACCTCCAGTTTTACTCATTGAGATATATATGATTGGTTTGTTTTGTGCAGACCATCTTAAAAATATGTTGTTTTAGGGGACATTTGTGTGCAGCTTTCTGAATTGTCAGCTCTAGTCCACTATGCCTATGCACTGACCTAAAGAAATTTGGAAAGCTTCATTGTAGCCACAGGCTAAGTGGATAATTCTTACCGTCAGAAATAGTTCCAGTCACACCCTAATTTTTACAGTTCTCCTTTTTTTAACCTTAAACCCTGTCAGACTAATCGGTAACCGGCTTTTTGCTAAAGCAGGCTAAATATCTCTCACTCTGTCATTTTATGTTTATCAGGCAAAGACAAAATATTGTCATTAACTTGCTTTCATAAAAAATAAATCAGTGTAATGTCATTATTTTAATGAAGAAAAAATCTAATGAAGAAAAAGGATGTTCAATAACCTTGCCTCTTACCTTCAGCAACCCCCTTTTCACTGTGACTTCCTCATCTGTCCTTGTGCTCATCTGTGGGGTTTGAAACATGAAAAGGTCTCTGTGCATCTTTGCACTTTTTTCATCCATAATTGATTTGTGTCACATAATGAAGGAGCTAAAAGACAGAAATGAGTCACTAGCCAAGGCAGCCAGTCTGATATGGTTTCAAAATAGCTACCAGGGCAAATTTCTAACGGATCTTGCCCCAAAGGATCCGTCACTGGATTTGTAGAGGGAGAAGGGGCGAGACTTGAGACTTACAGAAGCAGACTTAATACACAGACGTGTAAGAAGAAGGCTTGAAAAAAAAGTCATTTTGGCGAAGAGGAGCAATGGTCGTCTTGCCTTTGGGCAGCGGTCTGAGGGGGGTTTGCCTTTTTTTTTCTTTTTGAAAAGGGTTTAATCCACACATATTAAGCTTGGGCTTCCATGCACATCTGGTAAACTCCTCCTTTAACTCTGTTTGGACAGCAGACAACCAGTAGGAATTGAAGAATCTGTTTAATGTCAAACATCTGAAGCAGGCTGCATTTTTAAATCAGTAGAATAAATAAAATCTGTCAGGTACTTACATTTTTCACAATTTTCAACCAGTCAGCTCAAAATGTAAGCTTCAAGAAAATAGGAAAGAAAGTGGGGAAAAAACATATTTTAGAAAAAAAATTAAGTAATCTAAAAGTTGGTTTATAATTTCCATGATGGTACCCCCAACCTGTTTTTTTTTTGGGGGGGGGGGGGGGGGGGGGGTGATAGAGACATTACATTTCAGCAGCTCCATAAATTGTCTGTGAAGGTTCTCAGTCATCCAGGTCATCGTAGTCAAAGGAGCTTGCAAAGAAAAGCGTCTGGGCTTCTTTAAGTTTACTTGAAGACGTTTCACCTCTCATCCGAGAAGCTTCTGAAGAACTGAAGAAGCTTCTCGGATGAGAGGTGAAACGTCTTCAAGTAAACTTAAAGAAGTCCAGACGCTTTTCTTTGCAAGCTCCTTTGAGCTCCATAAATTCTTCAACAGAAGAATCCTGCAACACAGAAAGTTTTAAAAAAAAGTAACACGTGGTTTCTGTTCCTTGAGGAAAGAATTTCAGCTGATTGGTTAACTCCCCACAGAAAAGTCCAGACTCAGCTCACATCTGCAAAAATTCAGATTTTAGAAGATAAAACAGAGACAGGAAACAGGTGGTGGGCATGCATGAATATTCAATGAGATTGCATCACAGAGAGGGATTTGTCTTGCTGACATAGGAACATTGGTGGTGGTCTATGGATGCATTATTTATTTGTTGAATTTTCTTTATGAGAGGCAGGCAGATATTTTTTCTCTCATGGAACTTTGGCTGACTTGGTTCCTAATCCAGACTTGCCAAGTCAACCCAGCTTTAGACAATAATCAGTTTAATAATGTGAAGGTTGCACCGCACACAAAACAAACAGACATAAAAAAAAACCTATAACCCCAGCTAGCTAGCACTGGAATTGCTTTAGGTGGTAATGCATTAGCCTCTTCCTAGCCTTAAATGGGTTAGAGTCTAAAACCTTCCAAAACGAGAACTGTACGGTTTTTGATCCAGTTACATCCAGTTACATGTGGTGCACAAGCAGCCAGCTTTTAATGGAGAAAACTAATTATGTTATTTTAACACAAACTGCATGACATGCTCTCAAAAATAGCAGGTGGTATTGACTGGCTACTGCTCACTCATGTTAATAGGACTACTAGCAGGAATAGTTGTACAGTAATGCATCCATGCATGTATGTAATATGTCTGTGAAGGTTCTCAGTCATCCAGGTCATCGTAGTCAAAGGAGCTTGGAAAGAAAAGCGTCTGGACTTCTTTGAGTTGCTTGAGGACGTTTCACCTCTCATCTGAGAAGCTTCTTCAGTTCTAAGATCAAATGGCTGAGGTCAGATGGCCCAGGATGTGAGTGGGCGTTAAGGCGTCTGGGAAGGGAACTCAAAACTGGATTATAGATGGCAGAGAGTCAGTGTTGTAAACCACCGCCTCTGTTCAAAGATGGTCGCTCACAGTGGACATAGATGGCTTCTTTCACTCCTTTTTCAAACCATCTGTCCTCTCTGTCCAAAATGTGAACATCAGTGGGTCCTTTTGTCCCTCTGTGGGGGGAAACTCCCACTGGGTTTAAATCTGGGACTCTCCCCCATTTGACCTTAGAACTGAAGAAGCTTCTCGGATGAGAAGTGAAACGTCTTCAAGCAACTTAAAGAAGTCCAGACGCTTTTCTTTCCAAGCTCCTTAGACCATGTATGTAATACATGCACGAATGGAGCAAAAAAGCTTAGTCTCTAAGCAGGTAAAATGTCCCTATATCACTTTATTTCAGTTCAGAAAATGAACAAATATGTACAAAGAGAAACACACATAAACTCACTGTCTGTCTCTGCCCTCTCCCTGTGTGGTAGACTAGGTCTTTTCCTGGCCAGCGTCCCGTATCGCTGCAGGCACTGCAATCTTAACCTGCTTTATTTATGAATCCTCCTCAGCAGAGGGATGAGAGAGGGGAAAGAGAGGCAGATACAGTGAGAGGGGAACTGTAGCACTGAGGGGGTGATTACTACATTTCTGTGCATGTATCCGTCTTTTTTGGGGTAATTGTTGTTTTTGTGCACAGTTGAGAGGTTAATGAGCTCTGCCTGGTTTCATTGCACATTCTTCTCCATTTCACAAACAAACACACAAACAGACACACACAAATATTCCTGCACAAGCAAAGTTTCCAGCAGCAGCTCTGCTATTTTGCCATCGCCCTGCTTATAAAAAATGTAAAATCCGATGCAGGCGCGGATGAATCCATGTTGGCTTGTTTATTTCCGATTCCACTTTGTGTCTATGGCCATGTTTGTGACACGTGCAGTGTTTCAATATCTGCAGCAGCATTACTGGCACTTAGGAGATCCAACTTCACCTACATGTTCTATAACAAACAGCATTACCGGCGCTACCGCCAATCTCACTGGAAAGGAACACTGGATATTGTGAGCTTAATGTTTGTGTTATTACAAGGCTGTGCATGGAATTAAAGATCGAGGCTAGCTCTGCTCAAATGCATCTCAGCATCAGGGATCATCTTACATCTTGTCTCAGTTTACTTATGTTAGTTTGCAGCAGAGGCACTGCTTAATACACTATACAGTGTTACGATAAAAACACACAGAGCTGTAACTGTGGGCTAGCTGTAAAAATTCTGAATATGTGACTTTACATTTATCCTCACCCTTGTAAATATTTATGCACATATGTGCACAAATATTTGGGGACAAAGGTAATTTTATTATTTATGGATTCGGGAGTTCTACATCTGAATCATTTTTAAATGTCCTTTGTTTACTTTATCTAAAATTCTGAGGATATTCTTGTCATTCAGTTTATTTATCTAATTTCACACGCAGAGGCTTTTCGTGCTGATACTTGCACCATGCTGGATCAGTCCTTTCTAATGATGGGATTTCCGGATTTTTTTAGAGAGCCGGCTCTTTCGGCTCTGAACCGGCTCTTAATTTATCTGTCACTACCACACACCCAATCCGATTGTTGGTACTTCCTGGCTTGTGTAGCCACTAGGTAACAAAAGCTCAACACGGCCCCTAGCATCCCGGAGCACTTCCGTTGTTTGTATGTGCTTTGTCTCTAGGGGCCACCGTAAATATACTTTTATTTATTCACTCCACATAAAATGTAATAAATAAATTATAAAATACAAAAAACAACTATTTACATTTCATACATTTCAACTTTTAACTACTTAAATTTTCAGCTTTTTCCTTTCAAACAAATTTAAAGTGAAACAACACAAAACACTGCAAACCACAACACAGTAAAATATAAATTAAAGTATGGAAAAAAAAAAGGGGGGGGGGGGGAGAACGCTGTTACATCCTGTGAGGCTGTGGGAGTGTGTGGGCGTGGTGTCTCCCTCTCCTCCTCCTTCTTTATTGCCCCTCCCCTGTCTCTCTCTGCCCCTGCCTTCTCCTTTTAGGGCACACCTGCTGCTCATCTGCCCTCGTTTACCACCAATTACCCTCAGAGGTGATATAAGCTGGAGAAGAGCAGTGTGGAGGTGGGAGAGGCTTCTGGTGGATTTGCTCTGTGCTGGTCAGTGTATGATACTGGTCTAGGTGTGGAAAAGGCCTGCTGTGTGTGACCAGCCCCACTGTGCGTGGCTCTTTGTGAGTAGTTCTTAACTGAGCGGTGGTTTCCCTTAAGTGACGGCGGCCTCCGATATTTTGCTTGGCCTGCCTGGTTATTGTTAATAGCAGCGTTGCTGTCTTTTTCTGTTGAAGCCTTATAGTTGTTTTCTTTGTTGAAGTGGTCACTATCTCTTTGGGTTGACCTGTCTGATTTATCATTAAAGCAGCGGTGCTGTCTCTTTTTGTTGTTATTATTTATATAATTATTGATTATAATAAAGATATATTTTGTGTTCACTACCTCTGCCTGGTGTTCTTTTCATTTCAACCCGGATCCAACTGTTACTGTCCCCCACAGTAGCTTAGATTTTATGTGGGGACGTAACAAAGTGGGGGCTCGTCCGGGATCGGAATGAAAGGAATTGAGTTGATTACAAGTGTGAACAGGTGTTTGTGTGTTGTGTGAGGGTCATTTGACTAGCTGCTGCTCTCCCCGGCTAGCACAGGGGAGTGTCTAGCTGAGCATTTGCTCAGATCTTTAATTAAGGGAAAGGTTGGCATTTAGAAATATTAATATCACACTCAACTGACTGCGTTTTATTGCACTGATGGGTGGACAGTTCTCAGGCGCCTGTGCATGTTGTTTGTGGAGCCGGCTCTATATGATATCCTTTTCTTGTAGACTCTACACTCTGTCTTTGTTCTGTCAATAAGATTGAAATGGCTCCAGACGTTGCTTCTTTTCTTGGTGTCACTCATTTTCTTTGCTGTACCTTTCCAATGTGATGGTGTTGTCTCTTGTTGTTGCTCCCGGCTCTCTTTCTTTCCCTCTCCGTCCTGCTCTTGTTGTGTGCTACTGCTGTTGCGAGTGTAACTACCGTCCCCGCCCCCTCAGCTCAGCGCTGAGCAGAGGGGGGAGGGGCGCAAACGCAAGGTTGTTTGGCGTCTCTGCTCAGCACAAACACAAGGGTGACTTGCAGCGTAAAGCGAAAAAAAGTGAAGGAGAGGGCAAGAGAAGGAAAAAAAACAAAAAAACCAAAACCCACGGCTCCCAATAAGGAGCCGGCTCGCATCGTTCACTTCAAAGATCCGGCTCTAAGAGGCATTTCGTTTGCGAGCAACCCATCACTATTTCATGCTGATACTTGCACCATGCTGGATCAGTCCTTTCATACATCAGAGACAGACTTATCGAAAACCTGCTGGTATACTTTTCCCGTCACTAAGTTCAGTGTTACTGTTGTGGAAATTAAAAAAATGTTATTTCACCTTATAATAAAACTACAAGCAGGAAATTGATATTTGTTTGGAGAATTTAGTGGAAAATGTTATGCAATAGTTTTTAAAAGATATGAATTTGGAGTTGTAAGAGCCTGTCACACCTGGTAACCAAGCTGTAAACACCTGAAATTTACAAATTGTTCCGTACGTGCACAAATATTAATCATGAACAACATTTAAAGAAAATACGAAGTGTTTTTACTAGAAACACCTGAAGCATTTGGATATGTGGCAGGTCTGAAAACACTATTGGTTGTTCTATACGGCAGTAACAGTAAAGTATATTTGTAGCTTAGGTAGGAGGACATGATGGCATGTTGAACTCTGACTCAAACCAAATCGTGCCAGTGTCAGCATTTAAATATGAATGATGTGAACATAGACTGTGATACAGACAAATCCTGTTAGAAAAATCAGACAGCTTTTTCATTCACCTCATGTTTACCCTCCGACATCGAATCCATTTTACATGCAGATAAAATAAAGTGTGTCACAAAGATGTTATTTCCACTGCCTGAGACACGTGACTCCTTTTTGTTTAATGCACATGCAAAATAAATTATGCTCGTAATGCAAATGTAGCCTTTAACAATGAAGCGAGTTCATAAGACTAGTGGTAGTGCTTAGTATTAAACTGAATCATGTTGGTTTATTCATGTTAGGGCTCAGTTTGCATTCATCCTTCCTTCACAGACACCGATTACTGATAATCCATCTGCAAAACTTCACAATGAAAACACCTTATTTACAGCATCACACCTTCACATTCTGCAGCAAGTAAACAGACACATGTATATCTGCACAATAACAGTCAGGGCAGGTGAGGCCTCTATGCAACAGTATCTCTCACACCTTTCCTCTTGTGCTTCACTTTTTTTTCTTTTTCACTTCCTGAGTGGGTTTTTTCATCCTACCTGGCGAAAAAATGTGATGACACAGTGTTGATTTTTCACAAGCGTGTATAGTGCACCTCGGGAGACACGCAAACAAACAGAATTCTATCAATGTCACACGAAAGCGCACACATTCAATATGTTATTGTGTAATGTGTGCTCTTCTGCCCTTGTTTTACTTCTGTCAGTCTTAGCATGCACCCACCTATCAAGTTTAAAAAAAGAAGAAAAGTGTAGTAGCTGAGGGAGATAACAGACTTAAAGCCAAGATCGGTAGTAAGCAAGTAAAGTATGAAAGGCATCCCAGGGTCTTTATTAGGAGAAATGATTAAGCTAGGCGGATAATGTGTATTTAGATTCATATGTGTTAATAATTTCTGTTTAAACGTTCATTTTTATGATTATTTTCTTGTTGGCATGAAATAAAATATCACCCTCTGCTGGTACTGCCGCCATCGCAACCTCTAATTGGCTAATTGTGAAATGGGCATGATGGACTGCTGCATCATCTGCCAAAGTCTTACAAATTTAAAGAAACTGATCAACCATCACATTGAAATTGATTCGGTTCTTTTTTTTATCCATGCGTCACCGCTGCACTAAAGACTCAGTTCTCACCTTAGTGAGCTCACTCTGTTGTATCTACATGTGTCCATGTTTAGGTTTGTACTCTGACACATTTGTAGTAAAAACATAGCTCAAACCTTCTAAAAACTGCTGTGAAGTTATACTGTATTTCAAATAAAATCTCTCCCTTCCTTCTTGGACCTCCCGTCATTGTCGCTTCTTTGGGACAGCCTGCTCTTTGTGTATGCAAACATTTGGCACATAATTGCTGTTATTTTATTTTACGAATTGACTTAATTGAACTTATCTCTCGGCTGGCCTTGGCGTTCCCCTGGATAAGAGTAGGAGGTGGCCGGGGAGAGGGAGGTCTAGGCTTCTCTGCTTAGGCTGCTGCCCCCTGGATAAGCAGAAGAAGATGAATGGATGGATTTAATTGACCATTTGAAGAGTTGATGCACTTGTTAGTAAATAGTTTTTCACATTGATAGATTTGTGCATACCCTTACATAGACACTCTTTATGTCAAGTCTGTGTATGCATGTGTGCACTGGTGTGAGTGTTGCTGCTGTATAAGTTTAAGACTAAATGCAATACAATTGTATTAGAAACCCATCCAAGCTAATCCAAATACGGAGACTTTGTGCTTCATAAAACACAAGAATTCAATGGCCACATTGTGTTGTAAGAATTATTCTGTGATATCATGGTGGCTATATCCATCCTTTATTGACAGAGTATTTTTAAACTGTGCTCACCAAAATATAATAATATTTTGTTTTATACAAAATACCATTTGGAATGAAAATAAACTATGTAGGTAATGATTCGTTTTTTCTTTTAGGAGCAGAAATTGTTAGTTTCAGAAGTAAATTGCTTGAAGAACAATGAAAAATCTCATTTTCATAGTAAATATAGTTGTGTTGTCGTCTCAAATGACAGGATATTAGAAGATAAATGACTGATTAAAAAATAAACTGAGGAAGTGGACTGTGGAGAACATTCAGCCTACTACATGTGTTCTTTGTTCATGCTGAAAGCCAGCTGACAGGACTTGAGACTTTAATCCATTTTCAGTCACATATATAGTCAGGGCCATGAGTATTAGGCAGTTGACAGTTTTTCTCATTTTTGTATGCCACCACAGTGGGGTATAAATGCAACAGGTAAGACGTTTCTGAAGTGCAGACTTTCTTATTTAATTAAAGGAGTTTAACAAAGTAATTGCATTAAATCTGTAGGAATTACAGCCATTTTTATGCCTAGTCCTTTATCTTTACTAACTGAAAAGGTTCTCTATTGGGTTGAGATCAAGTGACTAACATCAGTATTTAAGAATGCTCCATTTATAAGCCTTGGAAAGTCTCAGGTTGCCATGTGGTTTAGGCCAGCTAACACTGTGGAGTCTGTTTTGTGTGACTTGGCTGCCTGAGTAGAGCGTGTAGTCCTGTACACTTCAGAATGACCAATTACTACATTGTTACTACTTATTCAGCTGTCAAATCATCAGTAACATTAGTGTCCAGTTGCACTGACACTCATACATGCCTATGTGATACCATTGATACGGTATTCAATTCAATTCAATTTTATTTATATAGCGCCAAATCACAACAAAAGTCGCCTCAAGGCGCTTCATAGATACAGAGAAAAACCCAACAATCATATGACCCCCTATGAGCAAGCACTTTGGCGACAGTGGGAAGGAAAAACTCCCTTTTAACAGGAAGAAACCTCCAGCAGAACCAGGCTCAGGGAGGGGCGGGGCCATCTGCTGTGATTGGTTGGGGTGAGAGAAGGAAGACAGGATAAAGACATGCTGTGGAAGAGAGACAGAGGTTAATAACAGATATGATTCAATGCAGAGAGGTCTATTAACACATAGTGAGCTCAATCCATCATGGGAATCCGCCGGCAGCCTACGTCTATTGCAGCATAACTAAGGGAGGATTCAGGGTCACCTGGTCCAGCCCTAACTATATGCTTTAGCAAAAAGGAAAGATCAGATGGGCTGTTTCTCTCTTTCTACATACTTTTCTTTACCCGTCATGCTGGTACAGATAACACACCAAAGCCTGGTCTGGTGTGCAACATGTTGCGTTCATGCATGTCTCTTGATTGTAGATTTTTCATAAAGAAAGGCAAAATTCTTAAATCAGCCACTTTAGTTGTCTTCGGTGGTCTTTCAGGCCTTTTAGCCTTCTTTTTAAGAACGTACCTGTCACGTACCTGTCATGACATTACCAGTTTATTGATACGGGGACTCAAAAAGGTTTTGCTGTCTTACTGAGGAGTTTATTTATTACTCATTCACTCATTAAACTACTGATGTTCTTATTTATTTACATTCATATCTCTCGGGACCTTATATTGATAATTCAAGTGAATGGCCAACAAATCCAATATCAAATCAACTGTGATGGATTTTAATATGTGCAGAGACAGAAATTCCTAAACCTTTGTAATCATCCAAATACTTCAGGAACTAACTTTATGTACACATAACACACTTTTTTCATAGATTTAGCTGTCAAGCACAGATTTCTAGACTTCTGGACACCGTAGGATTATTCAAAGTGACTCAACACTCACCATACAACAGGCACAATGCAGCTCCTAACAGACCCAGGTCAGTTGTTTTCCTGAGTGTAAGACAAAGAGGAAAAGCTGGAGGCTCACAGGAGAGTCCATCAGCAATAAGAGGTCAGCAGAAAAATGTATTATCGATTGTGTCCCATTCACAAAAGACTTATGGCTGCTCGTGTGAGCCCTCTTAAGTAGACACATGTGCACAGACAGTCAAAGACTTACACACATTTTGAAAGGTGACAACAGCAGGACTAGACACACAGAAGCAAGGCCAGAAGCCAAAAGAGGTGCAAGTGCACCGACGCAGGCACTTGTAAGTGATACGAAGAGTCCGTTTGACAAGCAGAGAACAAGATGGTGTTTTATCAATCAGCAGAAAGTTGTAATGGTAAAGACGCAGCCACAAAGCTTTCGAGCAATTTCACTATTTCTCTCTAGTTCTCCTTTTATTGCTCTGTCTATTTGTTGTAGTTTAGGAGAAAAGCCATAAGGTTTTAACAGCCCTATTTATTCTTTTTTCATGAACCCTGGGTCTGGCCAGGCTGATAAAAATGGATTGTGTCTCTGGAGTGCTGCCGGCATGCTCTGTCTCAGGGGCAAGAGCTCCTTTGAGAGAATTTAGCTTTCACAGGTTATAGAAATGGATCGAAGAATAGACCCTTGGAAAAACACCAAGTACCAATCTACAATATACTTTTAATGAAGTTCTGTCTTCGTGGAGCTGTAATCATTGTGCAGAAAATCTCTGGCACACAAGTGCATAGGTATTTCATTATTACATTTTAAAAGATTTCAACACTTGAGCAGTTTCAGTCAAGTACTAAAGTCAGTACTGGAATTAGATGATTCAAAACCCCGTTATCTCCAAAAGACAAGCCAGTGCTTGAGTTAACATTAAAGTGCAATGCATGTGTTTTGTGGTGCTTAAGAAAAAAAGCTAGCATGGCTGAGCTTGGCTCAGTAAAATACGATTTAATACTCAGGTAGAGCATGTCAGGAAATAAGATTGACAACCTTTGCTGGGGGAGTGTCGACACTTTCCAAAGTAAAAGGCGGCGTAACATCCCCGAATCAGCAGAGAACTGCAGCAAAGCTGAATTTGCCATGAAGCTACTGGTCATGGACTTAAAGCAACAGAAGGAGGTCACGACCCCGAGGTGTCTGTCTGGAAGGAATATTTGGACTTTTTTTTCCAGAGTAAAGCAACAAATGTTCCTGCATTTCCCTTTAAGCTGCTCTTAAGATGTCTCACTACCAACATTTACATTCAAATTCAAATTTTATTTGTCACATACACAGTCATACACAGTACGATATGCAGTGAAATGCTTAGACAACTGCTCGTGACCTAAAGAAAGAAGAAAAGGCTATGAATAAGATAGGAAATAAATATGAAAATTAAAAAGGGTAAATTTAACTAGGAAGGAATAAAATAAAATATAAAAATTAAAGTTAAAAATGAAATAACTGTACAACACAAATGAGAATGAAGGGTAAATTTAACTGGGAAAGAATAAGATAAAATATATAAATTAAAATAACTGTACAACAAAATACACAATACACAGTATAGAAATATATAAGAATGTATGAAGAAATATAAATATATATATGTACACAATAACAGCAGCTGTACAAGTATTAAATGGAAATGAAGAATATAATGTCCAGTGTTGTGCAATTCACATTTGTAAGTGTCTTGTGCAGTGCAAATATACTTAAGTGAGAGTGAATGATTCATGGAAGATCAGAGTTGCAAATAATTTCAGATTCTTTATTTACTCTTATTGATGCGGCAGTAATGTACAAAAAATCAATTTATGGACATATTAAGGTCACGAAGGGTCACAGACATGCAAAGGCACAATACATAGACATGTCAAAGACAACTGAGTCAGCTCTTTAGTTGAGCTTCCAGTGATTGTGGTGAGAAATAAAGAGGTTAAAGGTAAGCAGAGTCCAGCCTTCACATAACAGAAGTCATGTGCCTAAAGCAAAACTCGATCAGCAAGTGAAAGACTGTGTTGTGAATTTCCATATCAGAAAGCTGTCTCATTTTTTTATTTATTTATTATTTTTGTTCGGTGGTCTGAAAGGTGATGGAGCTCTGTTGCGACCTAATGGAAACAATTTATCCAGCGACCGTGCTCAGGTCCTGGACACCGATGCGACTGAATGTGTGTGTCTGACAGACAGAAAGAGCATGACAATACTTTTGAACCACAGCTCCAATAGCACTAAACACACACACACACACACTAACACACGACAGGGTGAAGAGTCTGCTCCCACTGTCCGGTAGTAATGGGGCTTCTCAGCACAGCTGAAACACTCAGTCACACTTTCAGCTGGGAAATTGATTTTCCCGAGGTTCCCATTCCATTTGTATGTGCACTGTGTGTGAGTGTGAGTGTGTATGTGTGTGTGTGAGAGAGAGTCCAACCATCAAAATCATCTTAACAATAATTGTCTCCTAACCTGTATCGATGATGTTATTTTTGGGACTATATCAAAGCAGACCCTGTTGGTGAGAGGGAATAGTACTAGTATACTACTACTATAGTATACTAGTACTATAAAAAATCTAAGTCCTATTATTTTTCATGACCTGCAACTAATTACACTATGTAAGGCCAAAAGTCCCTGTCCTCGTGTTTTACACCTGCCAGGATACGGTTTTGTTCAGCCACAGCCATCCTCTTCTTTCTAATCCTTCTGCTCACTGAAAATGTTGACTGGATGTGAGACAGTGTAATACCACTTTGGCTAAATGTTGTTAGCCATACCGGCCAGTGTGGAGTACCTGATGATAGAGGGAGTGGGTTGCCACTATAAATACAGAGCGTTTGATTCACGTAGCCTACATGGGTCCTCTCATTCATCATCTTTTGTTCTTGAGCTCCCACAAGAGAGGAGTTTGTGGGAAAAAAGGAGAAAAAAATTGCTCAGAGAAGTGAAATGAGTGAACACAGCTGTTTGTGTGTGTGTGACACTGACTGGATAGTGTATATTGTATCAAGGTGATGGTAAGTGGTGCTGCCACTGAGGTAAGACAATATTGTTTCCCCTGAACCGTGATGCTGAGCTTTATTTTCTTTATTGTTGCAGTGTCTTTTGGATTTATTTTAAGCGTTTCAATTTGGAAATTGTTTTCCTGATGTGAGCACAGGTAGTGCAAAGACCCGGGATTACAAGGAGCTCACGCTTCTAAAGCACATTAAGTTTAGTCGTTGTGTTTCATCAAGAAAAGAATGAGGCATTCTTCCCAGAACTCACCAAGAACGTATCCATTCGATCACAGTGACAATTTATTTCTGTCCTTCCCTCACACATATGTTCTTTATTGCAAGTACATGTGTCTTTGTGTTTGTTGTGTGAAAGCGAGGGAACACAGGGTAAGAAAATGAGAAGCAGACTACAAACCACTGAGAACAAGTAAAGCGCCTTACATCCCATGCTGAGGTGACAGACGGTAACCATGGCTACTTTGCCCCACTCAAATATCTGCCTAAGAAATCGAACACTTCTTAGTCTGCTTTCTTGTTGGTTGGTTTTTTAATCAACTAAATAAACCCACGTGTTGCCCATTTCCTGAGCTCATAATGTGCTTTGAGTACAGTTTGCATGCACAACAAAAAAGATAAAACCTCAACAGCCCCCATGGTAATAGTGGAAAGGAAGAGCTCCCTTTTAACAGGAAGAGGCTTGCAATTGAAGCCAGCTCAGGGAGGGGTAGTCATCTGTCATGTCGGAGACTGAAGGAGAAATAAACAAGGGAAAACGTACAGTAACAGGGACAAAACATTTTTAAAAAATGTTAAAGTTAAAAATCCAAGACATGGTTAAAAACATAAAGTAACAAGTACGAATATACAAGAGAAAAGCAAATACTGTCACCTTTTAGATGTTCATTTAAGCTTTCAGAAGAAAACATGTTTAATAAAACATATAAAAGACAATAAGGAGATTGACATTGTGATCCCCATGAGGGGGGACTGTTCCACAGTTTGGAAATTCTCATTTTAAATGCCTATTAACCTTTGTTTACTAGACCATCCTTTTACCAATCTAGATAATGAAGGGGCAAATCCTTGAGATGCAGTGTAAGACCATTTAATGCTTCAAATGTAATTTGTGGAATTAAAATCAAAGTATTGGAATATATTTGTGAAAATATGATCATGTTTCTTGAAACCAGTTGAAATCTAGGTAGCAGTGTTCTACGTTTGCTGGAATCTGTGAGCCTGTGTGCCTAAAAGCTTGTAACTTATTTGAGGTTGA
The DNA here is from genome assembly GCF_056152115.1 of Neolamprologus brichardi. Lineage (NCBI taxonomy): Eukaryota > Metazoa > Chordata > Actinopteri > Cichliformes > Cichlidae > Neolamprologus > Neolamprologus brichardi. The sequence continues at coordinate 3,145,724 of NC_142116.1, read as the reverse complement.
GCAAGCCATTTACTAATTGGAAAGTTGGTGGTTCAATCACTGGCTGCTCCAGTCTGATTGCCAAATATCTTTGGGTAATATATTAAACTTCAAGTTGTTCTATGATGCATGTGAATGTTGGGTAAAAAAACATTTCAGCGAAGGAAAAAGTGCTTTGGTGAATGAGGCAAGTTGTGTAAAGTGCTTTGAGTTCTCAGGTAGCTTGAAAAAGTGATCCATGAAAACCTTTTCTTTAGAACCAATAACTAAAACCTTGGATTTTTAATGACTGAATGCTTGCATTTTAGTTTTGAGATTGGATGTCAATTAGAAAGGTAAATAGATTGTCAAGGCTACATTTACATGATGTACATCTATATAGCTTTGGTAAGCAATATTCTGGCTATAAATGGTCTCGCTGAAAGGAAGAAAGTATACTGAAAACAAGAATGGGCCAAGGATAGATTCTTGGGGAACGCCATAATTAAAATGGAAAAGGGAGCATTATCTATGGCCATGGAGACGGTTCTGTTAGATAAGTACAATCTCACAGAGCACTTAATCCCAACTAGTACAATGACTCAGCTCTTAATACTCATTCACAAACAGTGTTGGTCAAGTTACAGTAATCAGTAACTAATTACTGATTACGTCCCCGAAAAAGTAATCCCGTTACTTTACTGATTACTTATTTTCAAAAGTAATTAATTACTTAGTTACTTAGTTACTTTTTAAAAACATGATTTACAACCTGAATAGGTGATAAAGCGATAGATCTTTCAGCCCAATTTTACTTTTTCTGCATAATCCATCATACAAAATGTAATCAAATGGAAAAGTCTCTTTTTAAAACTTGTTTTATTAGTTTTAATCTTTTAACTTTATGCATCAAGCAAAAATTTAATTATCTGCAACATTCTCTGACTGGAAGAAATTTGTTTAACATTTAAACCTATTTTCTGCACATTCCAGCACATAAAATAAAATATTTTTTTGTGTTTACACTCAGTCTTTCAAATAGATGCAAGTAAAACACAGCAGAAAATAAATAAAGTCAAAGACTAGCGGTCCTGTTGCTCTATTTTCACCTGTAAAGCAGGAGTGGCGTAGGCGGAGGTTTACCCTGGTGCAGGTGTGCCGCAGCGGTCAGTGGAAGGATACGGCAGTTTCTCTGTGAGTTTCCCATTACGTCGTAGCTACTCGGTGCTTGCTCGGAAGTTTAGGGGGTTTTTTTTCGGTGTAAAAAGAAGTTTTCTTCCCACGCACAACGGACACTAATGTTTTTGTCACTTTTTATGGACTCAAACTCAAAATAAGGTCAGTACTTCCACGCTTTAAACGCTGCACGCTCATACTCTCTCTGCACTCGATATATTATCCACTGTTGATCTGCACACAGCTGTTGTCGCAAACATTGCACTTGCTTACTTCAGTGTCATGAGACATTCTAGCAAAAAAATCACGGTTTTAGTAACGCAGTAACGCAGCGTTCCTACGGGAAAGTAACGGTAATCTAATTACTGTTTTCCCTTACTTTACTAGTTACTTGGAAAAAGTAATATGATTATCTCTGTTCACAAGTAGTAACCTTCACAAGGGCACTTTTCTGTGATAGCTGAGAAATGTTAACAATATTATTACTATTCATAAAAAGACTAAAAGTTGAAATGATTTTCTTCAGAACCTTAGAAAAAAAAAAACAGTTTTAAAATGGTTTTATAATTACTAAATAACTGAGGATCCAGATTAGGTTTATAAGCGAGGGCTGAATGACATCTTGTTTAAAACAGCTTTAAATAACAACCGGAAAAAAGAAAACAGAAGTTAAAAATCATTATACTATTATATAATGTTATTATGATAAGAAGAGAAACTGTAAGAAATATCTATTTAAAAAGAATCAGCTGGAATCATATCTGTACTACAGGGGAGGGCTTCATTAGAAAAATGATTATGTTTAGAGATGAGTGGTTTGTGGTTTGAAACTGTGAGACTGATAAAGGTAAACAGATAATATGAATAAGGCGCAACTTCTGATCAAATTGATAACATTTTCCCAATAATGGGGGGTGCAAATGTTTCAGGCCAGTCAGATTCAGGTGCAAGATCTGTACATGGAGTTTATGACATTGACGTCATAGCCACAAATATTCATAATCTCAGAAAACCTTTCAGAGTAATATACTGATCTTACATCTTTAACTGCTTTCTGGTAGATTTTTCATAGATTCCCTCTCAGCATTGTTAAATATATATAAATATGTAGGGGACTGAATTGCATGTGTAATGTCTGATTTTTCTCCAGGTAACAGAATATGTTGAGAATGGTGCGATTGGCAGGTCTGACAGAGTGGATGAAATGGCACATGTTTATGTCTTTGTACACCAGCATGTGATTATCTATAGAGCCATAAATAGATGAAAGCATGCATTACATATCTTACAGCTGGTATCTGGATGTTGGGCCTCAAACCCTTGCTCTGGATCAAATCATGAATACCCAAAGCAGTGAAACAGACAGTTCCATCATTACAACAATTACCAATGCAACCTTTCCATGACTGATGAAGCTTGCATCAAACATGTTACAGCCAATTTACTCTCTGTGTGACTTGCATTAATGTCAGAAAACATTCTTCTTTTTTCCCTAAACAGCGAAGGTCCTTTCTGGATCGGTGCTACCACTGATCCAGTGGTAGCACCGATCCAGGAAGAGGATGACGTTAGAATGTCAGAAGGAAGTAAATATTCCTAAATATAGCATGAGCCATTTATCATTTTCCTTCTCATGATGGAAAAAGGCTATACCTTTACAAGGTTTGGAGAAGAATTGATGGAATGTAATGAAAAGTAAGTCTCACATCCTCTGTGCTTCACCATAATTTATCCACAGTGTTGGGGAGTAACGGAATACATGTACCGCCGTTACGTATTTAAAATACAAAATATGAATAACTGTATTCCGTTACAGTTACCGTTTAAAAAGGTGGTATTTAGAATACAGTTACTTTGTTGAAATAAATGGATTACACGGCGGTACTTCCCTGTTTCATATTGTGGCGGGTCAGGACTGTTTGGGTTTTGTTTGACAGCTACGTTCTGTTGTTCCAGGCGGCAGCGTTACTGTTGCCATGGTTACAGGGTGACGCTCTCTCGCTGCATGTTTCCTGGGTGAGAGAGCGCCTGTTGTTGTTGTTGTGCTAAGCTAATAGGCAGAATGCTACAGGTATAGCTCTAAAGAATGTAGCATCATGGGCAGTGTAGTCCGTGCTGCAGGGAGAATGGACTGCCATACACGTTATGTGTCTGTGAGCGAGGGAGGGAGAAAAAGGAAAAGTACGAGCTGTCATCGAGCAAAAACGGGAGCTGGAAGCATGTAAATATAATAATAACCACTGCAGCCAAGAAGAGAGCCTGACGAGCCCAGCTGTAAGTAAGCTATTAAGACTCGACTGTACACCGTGTTCGTGTTTTCCTCCAAAAACAATAAGTTCTGTTGGAGCAGCCTTTCAACGCCTCTCTCTGTCTCTGCTAGCAAAGTTGACCCAGACAACAAAGTAAAGCTAGTTTTCGGCTACGAGCCGACACAGAACCCACCGTATTAGCCAGAGGTCCCTTTACTACGGTTCGGAGCCGCGGACCTTCAGTAACAGTAATAAATCACAGCAATAGTACATTCATGTAGTTGTAAACAGCATGATAATATATTAAGTAATCCAAAGTATTCAGAATACGTTACTCTCATTGAGTAACGTAACGGAATACGTTACAGAATACATTTTGGGGCATGTAATCTGTAATCTGTAATGGAATACATTTTAAAAGTAACCTTCCCAACACTGTTTATCCATTAGAACTTCCTGCAGTTACGTGACCTCCTGTTTGCTTACTAATACAGTAAAAGGTTTTCTGAAAGCCATCCCTAGTTGAGTCTTGAGGAGTAGCTAGAATGGTTTGGATCAGCTGCAGTTCCTAATAATTGCCATTTAGAGTCAACTGTTCTTCTTCCTCAGCATGAGCAGCCCTGCTGCCTGTTGTATAAACTGGTTTCTCTGTTAACACTGAGGGTGGTGACAGACAGGCAGGTACTGTTTATTGTTCTTAAACTTCCCACTGTTTGCATTTTACACAAGGTTCCAAGTAGAATTCATAGGTGATGGTGTTAAAGGCTGTTTGAAAGATAAATCAAAGACACCCTGTGGTTTTAATGTGAAATGTTACTGTTTATTCCAATAAAAGAAATAAATAAATTGATGTAACAGCTTCTGCGAGTATAACCACTATTTTTTCAGAATATGTTTTTCAATCACAACATTTTGGCTGAATTTAAAAGCTTTTTCATGTTTCCTTGCCTGGGAATGATATATGTTGAGGGGGTGTTTAAGTACTCTAGCTTCTGGGCTCACAGACATAAGAGGCTATCGTATGAGCACAGCTGTGTACACATATCACCTCTTCTCAAATTGATGGGCGACACTTGTTTCACAGAGTCACTGAATATACGGTATGTGCATGCTCAACCAATGTGTCCCACTCTGCAGGACTCTTTGCTGGTGTTATTGTGCTATCGTGTTAATGAGTTATTACTCATCAAAAGTTAACTTTACTCTACTCTGCGCTCTTTGTTGAATGCGACAGATTAGTAAAAGTTTTTCGTCTGTTTTTTTTTAAACCACGAGAATCAAAGTAAGATTAATGTTCACCAGAAAGTTCATCTCTAAAGTGAGTGCTGTTGCTTTATCAGCCATATCTATTTATCAATGAGGCTCTGACACGATGGACGTGCAAGTGAGGACGTAGAAGTGAAAGCTTGTGTAAGGAGCTATGTAATAGGATTGAGGGCCATCTGCCTCCCTGTGCTACCCACAGACTGCCTACTGTCCCCAGAGGCACCCAGCAGCACTGGCAGCCAGGAAAAAGATAGCGCTAAGTTTGTTTCCTTAGAAAAAGTTGAGAGAAATGAGGTATTTAGTCATCTTCTTTGAATGTAACAACATTTAGCTATACAGTATATTCCTCGAGAAAAAGCTCAGAATTCAGACAAATAATTTTGGTAATATTGAATCATAAATATTAGTTAGTGAGAACATGTACTTAGAAACTACTGTGCAGTAATGAGGCCTACAAGTGACCCACTGCCCTCATAGCTCTCTAAGTTATTCCCAAAAGACTGTTGTAGCTTTAAGAAGTTGAGTAATATTCATCATACAGCCTCAACAGCCAACAAGGTGCTGATGAAGTGTGTTTCATCAAAAAGAAAAAAGAAGACTGTCATCATGTTTTTTCTTTTTTGGCTGGGAGTAATGCTGAAGCTGACGAACACCTCACCGGCACACGGGAGGCAGTGAGTTTAGGAACTGTTGAATTTTGAATTATATTCAGTAAAATGATCAAAATGTGGCTTCTGATCATTTTTCAGCCAGCGATCACATTGCTTAGTTACAGTAACCGGGGACATAATTAATTGCATATAAAGATTTAATTGTAAAAACATGTAATATCCATGACAAAACAGATGTTTTTCAAATGTATTGATGACAGTCATCATGAGAGTTATTTAAGCCAGCTCTTGATGTGAAGTGAAATTAATAATCAATTTGAAAATGTTGAAAATGTTTAATTTTGGGGGGAAACGGCTTCATGACTTCACCACATGGACTTAGACAAAACATGTCTCACATGCTTTTCTTGCACACACAGTGCTTCTACTAAATGCAGGAGGTAGGAGCATGCAAGTACACACTGCCCAGGTCTGTCAGCAGGCCACCATGTGGATGTCTGATATTACCACAGCCTGATGCAGTTACTACGTTTAGCTTGCCGTTAGCAGCTCATAAACAGCATTTTTAGCTTGTTGTTTGAATGTTTGAATGCTTATGGTAATAGTTTGTTCATTTTAATTATATTGATATTGTGGTAAATCACAATTCCAGTCAATTACTGTCAATTACTTGAGCTATTTTCTATATCATGACAAAGATTTTACAACGATACAGAAATAAATCCAATGATCCCCTGCGAGCAATCGTATTGATCTGCTTACAGATATTTTAAGGAGCGATGCAATACTGTGATAAATAATTTGCTTAGTAGTATGTATGGTATCTGCTCTTTAAGCTGTGACCTCTAAAATCTAATCTTGCACTGCCTACACTGCTTAATATGCAGAAGAGGTAAGCAGCAAATTAAGTTTAATTAAGAAATCAAACGATTTAGACGCTACTTCATTCATAATTCTTTGTCTTGGATCTCAGCCCTTGTTCTTCAATCCCCTGTTTGGAGCAATGTATTCAGGAAAGGAGAAAACTGGAACCTGAATCATATATAACATCAGACACTTATTTAGCTCCACAGACTCATAATTTCTCAAACTAAGCAGAGCCATTGAGCTCCCTAAAATATTTCTGCATTGCTGTGAATATATAATCAGGGTCTCACAAGCAGGCAGGCAGCCACAGGACGAAAATCATCACAACACCATTTCCTTCTAGATCCATAATAGATGACAGTCGCGACCAAACCATATCTCATCACTAGTTCGTAGAGGGTCAAAACCCTCACTCTAATGCAACTAGAGTGAGCTAAGTGGCATTGAATGGATATAATCTGTCACATCCAATCAAATCAAGCTCTCAAAAATGATCGGAGAGTGAGGTGGGTTTAGGAACGCAGTGAGGAAAATGGGAAAGGCAGAGATCAGACCCACAGAAAAGGCAGAGGAGTGGTGGGACTATTGGAAAATGAAAGATGGAAAGTCAACTGCGTAGACAGAGAGAACTTCAATCAAAACCCCCACTTGAATAAGTCATGTCTATCTAATAGACTCCAGGAAATAGTCATGAATATATAAAGTGGAAATGTGCATTAATCAGATCCGCTTACCTCCTCCTTTTTGTGGGAATACAGAAATTTGTACCTTTTCAGTAACTAATCTGGCACAGTGACAGACCGGAGCGATGCAGAGACAGAGAGGAAGAGAGACGAGTGTTTCAAAGTTTTATCTGCAAGCGAGTTATGCAAATATGTAAAAATATTCAATTAAAGGGGGGCATTACAAGTTTCACAAAATGTTGTTTCCAAAGCGTCAAATGCATTTTTCTCAAAATATTTTATGGATCACAATAATAGAGATATTTATTAAAGATAAAAGACGTTCAGGCAAACAAAATGGAGCCGTAAGAGAGAAAAGTCTGATGATAAATGAAACTTGATGGCTCTTCTCACGTTCCATAAAACCTGTAACCTTTTCAGAGAAAAGGAGAGGGAAAGGAGGTGAGATGGCCGTTAGAGTGGAGGAGACGGGCAGATTAAAGTGTCTATTTTTATTTTGCTACAGAGAAGTGGGATGCTTTCTTTTCACTCTACGTGTGTGTGTGTGGGATAGAGAGAGTGCTGCTGGCTGAAAGTATAGTTGAGTTTTACAAAAGTTTTACTGCTTTATTTTTGTTTTGCCACTGAATGCATACATGGATGGATGGACAGACAAACTGAAATTAGCTGGATAAACTGTGTAAGGGGAATACAGGGAGATAACAGTGCTGTAAGAAACCAAGATAATGAGTGAAAAGGGCGACCGTGGCTCAGGGGGTTGGGAAGCGTATCTGTAACCGGAAGGTTGCCGGTTCGATCCCCGGTCTCTCTGTCCTGGTCGTTGTGTCCTTGGGCAAGACACTTCACCTACCATCTACTGGTGATGGCCAGAGGGGCCGATGGTGCGATATGGCAGCCTCGCTTCTGTCAGTCTGCTCCAGGGCAGCTGTGGCTACAACTGTAGCTGCCTCCACCAGTGTGTGAATGCGAGAGTGAATGAATAATGGCATTGTAAAGCGCTTTGGGTGCCTTGAAAAGTGCTATATAAATCCAATCCATTATTATTATTATTATTATTAAAAGAGACAGAAAGCTAACATTTGGTGGAAAGCGCCAGCTGCCATTCCCACTTTTCTTCCATTTTTTTCCTCCCTCTTTTGCTCCTACAATCTCTCTTTATCTCAGTCACGATCAAGATGCTGTGGATGCACTAGCATGTGTGTGATAATATGTGTGTGTGTGAGCTTCGTGTTGTAGTGCATGGAAGGATACTCAGTGTGCTAATGCTCATGCTCCCTGTACCTCTTTATGCCACATTGTTAAAATGGCATGAATTTTATGGGGAAAATAAGCAAAATTTGCTCACCAAACTCAAATTGTGTGGAAGAAACACGCAGTAAATGCACAAAATATCAAATAATGGAATGCATCATGCCTCATACTGTTATGTTTAAAGTGCTGTCAGTGGGGGAACACGTTTTAGGGAGCAAATGGTAATTAGAAATAGTGAAATGGGATTTTGGTCTTACTCATTTACAGTCATCAACACAGGTGGCAAACACTAATCTAGTCAAAGGCAGTAATTATTAACAAAGGCACTAAATATCAAAATTGCACTCCATTTTTCAAATAAAGCCAGTCTAACTTGCAACTAATAGTTCATTTATGACGAACTTCTCAAGCAAATCTGCAAATAAAATCGATTTTTGAATATGCGTTTAAATATTCCAGCAGCTAAACAGTTTTTTTCACGGCTGCGTTTCATATTTTATGAGCGCGACATGCAAAGTTGGCTAAAAATGAGACGATTTGCATAAGTGCTCTCAGCAAATTCATCATCGTTCTTTTAGCTTAAGCTCAACAATAGCATGCAATATAATACATGATGCATCATAAATCTTATTTTCCATCACAATTTACCTCTAAAGCAATATCAGTGTTGTGAATCAATATTTAATTTGACACACACATGCACACCACGGGTACCCAAAATGTGATTCTAAATTCAGCACAGGTCACTATTGATATTGCATTGTATTAAATTTCATATTTTTTGCGTCTCTCCTTCTCTATTTATATCATTCTGCTTGGTAAATGCTGACAGAGGGGACAGAATATATTACATGGACAGTTGGGGTCTCAGTCCTGCCATGGAGGGCTGAATACAAGGTCAAGGAGAGGGACAATAAGCACCACAAGTGGCAGATAAATAATGGAGTTTGCAATATTTTAAATTGCTAAAGTCACTCATCCATTATTATGTGTCCTTCAGATCGCTTCTGAACTCTTACCTGCCCCCACAAAGATCATTTGTGGACATCGACCCTAGTGACAAAAAGCAGAAATTTATATGTGCAACTGTCGAGGGAACGCCGAGAGAAAAACCTCACTAATTACGCTGCGTGCAATGTAGAGAGGTGCAGCAGAGAAAAGAAAACACGTAGGTAGGTATGCTGACCATGAGGTTGGCATGGCTCATTAAGGCTGTCAAAATACAGGTGAATTGTGCATGAGACCACAATGGATTCCTAACAAAACCTGTGCAAGAGGCACAGACCCAGAGCATTGTTTGTGTTTCTGCATTAGAGAAAAAAAGATGGAGTTGAATGTGTCACACATTTCTGTTGATCCAATTATCATTTTCCTGTCTCCTCCATCAGAGTGTTTCTCCAGGAACCCCACCGAAAAAAATAATTATAAATTGCTTTTTCATAGCAACACATTTTTCACGTTTTTGCTATGACAAAGACAAACAGCCAAACGATGCGGCATAAGTTCTCTGCTTAGACAGCGTTCACTGCTTATGTGAATAGGTACCAGGGATCAGCATCATCTCAAATCACTGAAATGCAAAACTGAAGTAAAAAAATTGCCTCAATGTTGGCAGTGTTGTTTTGTTTTGTTTTTTAATTTTGCTTCATCCGTCAAATCCCCAAACATGGCTCTTGTCTAAGACTTCTAACAGAATTCTAAAGGACCAATAAAACCTATGGAAGCCAAATTTGTTTTCCAAATAAAATATAACTTTAGGATTATTTAAAAGCTTTCACAGTTGTTCTATATATCTTACACAATTTACAGCTATATGTGTGTTGTGGTGCATGCAGATATTATCCAATATATTTTTGATTAGTAGTAAGGTTTCATATTTTACGGAGCCCTGCAGGGGACATAGGAAGAAAAAAACATTAAGGCAGACTTTTGCGAGATCTCGCAAAAAGTTTTGCGAGATCTCGCAAAACAAACGCGGATCTCGCAAAAGTTTTAGCCGCATTCTTCGGAGGCCGCCAGCTCGAAACCGACCGGGAGGTCGAGGCACGATGTGCCGGGAAAGCGGTGTTCCTCCCGGCTGTAGTAGGTCTCGACCTCCCGTTAGCTTCGAGCTAGTGGGTGTCAGATCTCCGAAAACGTCGGAGCACTTTTACAAATATGTGATGTTTTGTAAACCGAGCAGGTATCTGACGTTTACACAGCTACATTCACGCCTCATATATCTTAAAAGTGTATTTTGTGACCCAGAAACAGTAATATTACAACTAAGTAGCTGCCGCCATTGTTGGAATTCAACTTTTGCGAGATCCCGAGTTTGTTTTGCGAGATCTCGCAAAAGTCCGTCTTAATTTTTTTTTCTCCCATGTCCCCTGCGGGGCTCCGTATTATTTTTATCTTCAACAAGGATTGTTATCATTAAAGTGATAGGGTCCCTGGGTCGTCGACCCAGTGTTTTGTGTCTTTGGTTCTTTGATTTTGTTATTTCATTATATTCTAGCTTTGCTTTATGGTTTTTAGGATTATTCTTAGTTTAGGTTCTCTGGGTGGGGTTTGGTTAGAGTTTTAGTGTTCTGGTTTTCTGTCTGTGTTCCATAGTTGCTGTATCCCCACGTCCAGTCAGTGTCTGCCCTGGTCTCACGTCTCTGTTCCCTTTGTTATAATGC